>NC_134484.1:230426393-230533893 GCF_040206685.1 Ascaphus truei | reverse complement strand
CTGTGTGTCGCTCTCTCTCTCTGTGTGTCGCTCTCTCTCTCTGTGTGTTGCTCTCTCTCTGTGTGTGTCGCTCTCTCTCTCTGTGTGTCACTCTCTCTGTGTGTTGCGCTCTCTCTCTGTGTGTGTAGCTTTCTCTCTGTGTGTGTCGCTCTCTCTCTCACTGTGTGTCTGTGTGTGTTCCGCTCTGTGAGTGTCTGTGTGTGTGTGTGTGTGTGTGTGTGTCTCTCTGTGTGTGTCTCTCTGTGTGTGTCTCTCTGTGTGTGTCTCTCTGTGTGTGTCTCTCTGTGTGTGTCTGTGTGTCTCTGTGTGTGTGTGTGTGTGTGTGTGTGTCTGTTTGTGTCTCTCTGTGTTTTTGTGTCTGTGTGTCTCTCTGTGTGTGTGTCTGTGTGTGTGTCTCTCTCTCTGTGTGTGTCTCTCTCTGTGGGTGTCACTCTCTGTGTGTGTCTCTCTCTGTGTGTGTCACTCTCTGTGTGTGTCACTCTCTCTCTCTCTGTGTGTCGCTCTCAATCTCTCTCTCTGTGTCGCTCTCAATCTCTTTATCTCTGTGTCGCTCTCTCTCTGTGTGTGTCACTCTCTCTCTGTGTGTGTCGCTCTCTCTCTGTGTGTGTCGCTCTCTCTCTGTGTGTGTCGCTCTCTCTCTGTGTGTGTCGCTCTCTCTCTGTGAGTGTCGCTATCTCTCTCTGTGTGTCGCTCTCTCACTGTGTGTGTCTGTGTGTGTCTCTCTGTGTGTGTCTGTGTGTTTCTCTCTCTCTCTGTGTGTGTGTCTGTGTGTGTCTCTCTGTGTGTGTGTGTCTGTGTGTGTCCTCTCTCTCTCTGTGTGTCTCTTTCTGTGTGTGTCTCTCTCTGTGTGTCTCTCTCTGTGTGTGTCTCTCTCTGTGTGTCTCTCTGTGTGTGTCTCTCTGGGTGTCTCTCTCTGTGTGTCTCTCTGTGTGTCTCTCACCCACACTCTCTCTCTCTGGATCTCTTATTTACCCTATATATCTTACTTGCCCTATACTTCACCGAAATAACCTATACTGCTTTTTTCCAGATCTGACTCAAGCTTCACACGGAAGACATCGGAACCCCCCCTAACCCAGAAGGCAGGTAGGGAACACATCCCCTCAATGTATAACATTGCGGGAATGAGGGTACCTGGATATTGAGGGACTGCGGATCAGGTAAGATCCCAGGTGGGATTGCTGCTTTAGATATTGTGAAGCGGGGACGTCCAGGCACTGGTTAAGGGGTTCAGGAAGCTAGTCATTCACACCTGGCTTTTATTACTAGATCCGATATTTACACACACACACACACACACACACACACACACACACACACACACACACACACACGTAACAAGGACTAATTGTAGTATAATGTAATACAATAAATACATTTATGTCAAAAACGAATGTTGTTCTGACTAGGAATTTATTAAATGTATTTTATATATATATTTTATTTTAAAGTGGGGTTGGGGGCGGGACTAGGGGTGGGGGCGGGGTTGGGGGCGGGACTAGGTGGCGAGTCGATTTTTTGGTTGGGCGAGTAGATTTTTGGGTGATTTGTCGAACACTGTATATATATATATATATATATATATATATATATATATATAACAACAACCCCTGTAACCCCTAACATAATACACTTACTGTATATGCACATCAATGATACTATAGGCATGAATGTATTTTTAATAATATTGTACAGTGAGCAGGGGGTTCCCTGAGCCACAAATCAATGCGGTTCAGCTCAGGGGACCCCCTGCTCCTGCACAATATTATTAAAATACAGAAATGCTGCTTCATTACCATAGCTGATAGCCACTAAGGCAATGAAGGGTTAAGGCAGAATAACATGTTTATTGGGGACATTTGCCCCCAATAAACATTGCAAAAAACAACATACAGTACACCCCCTGTGTATTTAAAATACATACACAACAATAAATATATTATACACATATTTTTAATGTGTCTGTTAAACTTCCCTGCCTTGACTGTAATCTGTGTAAGGTCCCCTCCCCCTAATGTGTCTGTTAAATCTCCCTGCCTGTGTTCCTGTGAGTGCAGTTTATGTAAATGTTGGGAAGGGGATACCGATGTCCATACAGTATAATGCAGCGCCTCACTGCCAATGGCCCACCCTGTGAGGCCTAACCACCCTCACCCACTACCCACAAGGGAGGCCTACCCACATACCGTTGCCCCCCCCTCCACTCCCCTATCCTGCCCATGGCCCTTCCGCTGCAGCAAAACAGAGACAAAAATTAAAACATCCAAAGTAATGTCCCCTAACCCCTTAATCACCATAGCGGTTATTAACCGCTACAGTCATTAAGGGGTTAACCCACCCTCACCCACCACTCGTGATGCCTACATACCCTCCCAATAAACAACAAAACAGGTAGCGCTAACCGCAATGTGTGTGGTGTAGTAACTATTACCTTATATATTAAATAAAACTATACATAAGGGGCTGCCTAGGACACAAAGCCTGACCCCCTGGTCAGGAAAACAGTATGGACAGGGAATAGTTCCGTGGGCGCCTATAAAATTTTACCACTATAAAGGATATACGAAAACCAAGCCTGTTGGTTGTGAAGATTGTTGATCCTCACGGTGGGCTTGAAAACAAAGAGAAAGCACAACACATAGCGTAATACTGTTGAAACATTAAACAAACAACATATAAGACAACATATAACAGCTGAATACTGAAATGGTATTTTTAGGACAATAAAATCATTTAATAACAATTAATATTTAATATAATGGAATAGGTTTGCAGGCAGTGGATATTTTAGAGAGTATCCCCTCTCATCTGTGTGCTGCTCTCTGCTTAGCTGGCGTCTCTGTCGGCTCGTGGGTGCAGCTCATCAGCGGGGCCTCCTGCAGCTCCAGGAAGCACGTCTGAGCAGATGGAACTCAGCTGCAGCTGATTCAGCACGATGTCAGCCACGGACCACCGTGAGCTCGTCTATCTGCTGCTCACTGCTAGCTGGCGTCTCTATCCGCTCATGGACGCAACTTGTCAGCAGGTACTCCTGCAGGGCGCCAAGCAGGGCGCTTGAATAATGGGAAACCGCAACAGCTGGTTCAACTCGGCGGCTATAAGAGATGGTTAGCTGGCAGCTCACGTTGATTTACCGATGTACGGGGGGTACTACACCAATGTGTGTGGGGCTTGAACCTCCACCCTACGCGTTTCAAGAGCGATCTGCTCTCTTCCTCAGGGGTATATGAATAAAAAAGTCCAAAATGTCCTTTAAATACTGACTTCACCATTTGGGTAAATAGTTCCACCTGTAGCTAATTGTACATGTGCTGTGCTTGTAATAAAGTTGCTCTTAGTGTGTTTGCAATCAGACACTGCACAGTGAGAATGTCTTTGAACAAAAAAGCTACTTACTATTTTGTACAGCTGTTATACATAATGACAACATTAAACATAACACAATATACAATGAACATATACTACTAACAACATATATATTTAAACATGACACAATAAACAATGAACATATGCTACTAACAACATATATATTAATGTATATAAACAAAATAAAATGAATAAAAAAAAATAAAAAAAAAAAATGCATAATTTTAAGGTAGGACATAAAAAAAAAAAAAATTATTTAATATAATATTGCGAATTATGATTAGATAAAATGTATTAAACCAGTGATAGTGTGCTTATTTATGTAGGAGGAACCTACTGCTATAAGCGAATTTAAACACTGATGTATATGACATGTCACCTTATGTGGATGTATTTGGTACTAACCCACCAAAAAGGATTTCAAATCGAATTCTACATTTAAGCCCATTGGGGACAGAGTACATAACTCATAAATCCAATAGGACTCTCTTCTCCCCAATAGGCTCAATGTGTTACCTCCTCTCCAGTGTGGTACAATGCGCTCTATTCCTACACACCTCAAACCTTTTGGGTCTTTATTGTGCACCTGAAGAAAATGATTAGACACATTGTGTGTGACTAAACCAGTTTTAATATTGTATATATGTTCATACAAACGTCTTTTTATAGCTCGCGTTGTCATACCCACATACTGCAGACCACACGGACATTCAAGTAAATATATAACAAAGGAACTACTACATGTAATATGTTGTTTAATTTTATACTGTTTATGTGTTTTATTTGATATAAAATTTATTTTTTTGTTACTGTATTTGCATGCCGTGCATTTGTTACAGAGGAAGTATCCCCCACAGAGTGTTGTGTCTCTTTGAACTGGCTGCAGCGATGGACAGCTGGGTGCCAGTCTCTGTCCTATATTAGGAGCTTTTGTGAATATAATATGTGGATATTCGGGTAGAATTCCCTCTAGTTCTTTATCCTTTTTCAATATTGGCCAGTATTTTCTTAAAGTTTTGCGTATGTTGGGTGCCATTTGGTTATATTGAGTGACAACGCGTCAGAGCAGCTATGGTGTACTGCAGGTGAGGCTGCTCAGTACTAGGCGGTCACTGTTAGCCTCTTCAAAGTGGTTTTAGGGATAGTGCTCCGGTATCCTAGTACTGAGCAGCCTCACCTGCAGTACACCATAGCTGCTCTGACGCGTTGGTGTGCTGCTGTACATCCGTGAGGTTCACATCAGCTTCTACAATCACGCAGCTCTCTGTGTAAAAAAACCCTTATTGTAAAGAGTTACCTACCTGCCCCTACTATCAGTGTCTCCCACACTGGGATACTGACCTACTGTCAGAACATTGGTCAGGACATTACTCTCTGACTAAGGCCACGCTGGTTAACATAGGTATATACACCCAGGAATACAATATCCAGAGGGTTACCTCAGGTCATGTGTCACTGATAGGGGCACACATACTATCATAGAGAAGCATAGCCGATTAAGCAATACCAACACTGATACACATAGTATATTTGTTTTTATGTTTATCAGTTGGGTCACATCTTATACAGAATTATTATGATACTGTGACCTGCAATCCCAATACTTACCCGGACACCCCTGTTTTAATCACCTATTACACAGGCTCGCATTAGGATCACTGTGTTGCAACAGTACCAGTGGTTTATTAAAACCGTCTGGCACATATTAACCTTTTTGATCCAGAGCCAATATGGCTTTCTATATTTAGGATCAACTCACCTTCAGTACGTCGTTGGACTAATTTTTTATATATGTTGTTTAATAAAGATCATGTTTTTAATTCAATCACTAACCCCCAGAGTGTGAACCCGAGTGCTAAATTGGGTCCTTTCTCTCCTTTATCCACTACAGTTTATACCCATAGCACCGTTCATAATACCACTTCATTTAGGCTGTAGCAGGGGTTCCCCTACTGTCTCTCTCTATATATATATATAACAACAACCCCTGTAACCCCTAACATAATACACTTACTGTATATGCACATCAATGATACTATAGGCATGAATGTATTTTTAATAATATTGTACAGTGAGCAGGGGGTTCCCTGAGCCACAAATCAATGCGGTTCAGCTCAGGGGACCCCCTGCTCCTGCACAATATTATTAAAATACAGAAATGCTGCTTCATTACCATAGCTGATAGCCACTAAGGCAATGAAGGGTTAAGGCAGAATAACATGTTTATTGGGGACATTTGCCCCCAATAAACATTGCAAAAAACAACATACAGTACACCCCCTGTGTATTTAAAATACATACACAACAATAAATATATTATACACATATTTTTAATGTGTCTGTTAAACTTCCCTGCCTTGACTGTAATCTGTGTAAGGTCCCCTCCCCCTAATGTGTCTGTTAAATCTCCCTGCCTGTGTTCCTGTGAGTGCAGTTTATGTAAATGTTGGGAAGGGGATACCGATGTCCATACAGTATAATGCAGCGCCTCACTGCCAATGGCCCACCCTGTGAGGCCTAACCACCCTCACCCACTACCCACAAGGGAGGCCTACCCACATACCGTTGCCCCCCCTCCACTCCCCTATCCTGCCCATGGCCCTTCCGCTGCAGCAAAACAGAGACAAAAATTAAAACATCCAAAGTAATGTCCCCTAACCCCTTAATCACCATAGCGGTTATTAACCGCTACAGTCATTAAGGGGTTAACCCACCCTCACCCACCACTCGTGATGCCTACATACCCTCCCACACTAACCCCCCACCCCGTGAGGCCTAACCACCCTCACCCACTACCCACAAGGGAGGCCTACCCACATACCCTTGGGGCCAATAACACCTCTCCCACCCCCAGTACCCACAATAAAAACAATACACAGCCCCACAATAAACATCATTATATTTATTAAATACATAACCCACCCCCTGTGCCCCCCCATAAATACATGATTTTTTATTTTACATACAGGGTTCATACCCCAGGCCCACGGGAGTCCCCGGTGGGCCTGACAGGTCACCTCACAGACCTACAGGTTACCAGCATCATGTTTCACACAGGATCTAGAGGCCTGTTGGTGGTCTCACCAGGCACCATGGTCCACCAGGTGGTCTCCGCGGGTCACTGTGGGCCACAATGGGGTCCCCACGGTAGGCCCGTGGATGTCTGGGGGACCCCGGGTCAGACCCACAGGTGTCTGAGGGGCCTCGGGTGGTTCCCACGGGGGTCTGGAGACCCACGGGTGGTCCCTACAGGTTCACGGTGCCCCCACAGATGTGGGGTCACCGGTTCTTCCCCGCAGGTATCCCCCGTGGAGCCGCCAGCCTGGTACCCGTGAGAAGTCCAAGGATACCGCAGGTGGTCTCCATAGGTCCCCCGCAAACCAAAAGGCACCAACCCTGTATGTACAAAAAATAAACCGGACCTATACATTAAATACATCAACCCCCCCATCCCCAACACATACAGTACAATAATGTGCAAAATAACTATTATCCAGATATGGATAATAGATTATTTGCCCATTATGAAACACATAAAACATGCATAAATCAAAACATGAATTCTTAATCTGAAAATCACCACATGGCAGGTTACAATAAATCCAGCAGCAATTGTAAATATAAAACAACAAACCAGCAGCTACACAAATGTATTTGAAATGTCACACAATTGCATTGAGTGTGCACATGATGTAACACTATGCAAAATATATGTAACAATAAAATACCCTATGAACAATGTCCCCTAACCACCAATGCCATCGTGAAAATCAAATATAAACTAAGCAACATCAATACAATTACCATCAATCAAATAATCCATTTCCTAAACCAATTACAATACAATACAAATCAATTATACAATTCCCTATTCAATTCCTAAAGCCAAACCATTGCCAAAAGAATTCTAATTGAAAGTAACCACCATCATTCTAATCTAACTACCAGAAAGAAGCCATTAAAAATAACCTGTAACTAAATTCAAATTACATTATTCACACCAATGTCAAAATAAAGCTGATAAATACATTAGCCATACATGAAAAGAACATAAACATTAGCAAAACAATCAATTATTATCCCTGTATGTCTATCCGTATAGATAGATATACATAACATACAGGGGCAATAATAGAGCATACAAAAACAATGCATTTACATACAAAAATCATATAGAATACAGCCATTCAGTGTCCGTGAATGTATGTATAGCCATAGGTACATAATAGATAAATTCACGGGCATTAAATGGGTCTGAAAAAAGAAAAGACATGAATCAAAAATCAAAAAAACCTGTAAAAGTAAAAATAATACACTTTTCTTTTGTTTACTCACCATTAGATGCCCACTCACCGAAATCCAGGCGACCCGGAAGCACTGGAACCAATCCACAGGTAACCATAAAATAAAAAAGCCTTACAATCCATAACGGTATCTTCTTTCTTATATTTGTAATCCTTCACGTCTGTCTTGGGGTCTTCTTTTCTTCTTTGGGGTCTTCTCTGTCTTCTTCCGTCTTCTTCCATCTTCTTCTGCCACGCCCTTCTTCTCTTCTTGGGAGGGGAGGTGCTCCCTCCTCAGCGTCTGGCTTCAAAATGAGGCGACATAGGCTTTTATAGGCCTATGACGTCACATTTTGGTCAAATGTTTCCCACGGTCCTGATTGGGCCGTGAAAAACATGTGAATTGTAAAAAAAAAAAAAATGACGTCATTTAAAGGCAATGACGCCAGCCAATCAGAATGGCTGAGTTTGAATTGCCTTTAAGATGAAGTCATCAAAACAAAGATGGCCGGCGACACATGGAACGGTAACCAATCAGAGCGTGGGAACTCCATTCCAACTCTGATTGGCTCAAGTAGACCATGTGACAGAGGCTTTGCTTCAGCCAATCAGAATTGGGATGGAGTTCCAACGCTCTGATTGGCTACCGTACTATGTGTCGCCGGCCATCTTTTTGAGCTGGGGACTCCTGGACCCCCGCCGGGTCAGCCGGGGACACCTCTAAGTCCAGCTTTTTTTGCGTCTACCTTGAGCTGACATGTTCTGATCAACGCAACTTTCGCGTACGCTAATGTTGCGTTGCTTAGTGCATCCCGCTTAAGGGCAGAATTTAACGCAAACAGGGTAACAAACGAGCAAAGTTGTACTTAGAAAAAATTCCTGAAAAAAGTCAGTTTTAGAGCGCAAAGTGCCTGTTTGCGTTGCTTAGTGCATCGTGTTCAGCGCAACATCACGTTCTAAGAGCACTTTGCGCTCTAAAAGTGACTTAACGGAGCTTAGTGCATGACCCCCAATGTCTCTATGTAGTTGACATTTCTGATACATTTTTGTAAATCTCTAAGTTACATTAACTTTTCTTGTTTCTTATTTGGATTGAAGAAGGGAACCTCACCTGTGCTTCTGTAAGTTGAATATCAGATAAAGCAAAACTTTATTCTGGAATTTGTTTCTAGGGTATGTTCTGCGGTTTGTAAAGCTGCTCAAGACAGGAAAGTGTCAGAATTTGGAAACAGTTTGAATATTTATGCTTAACAAAGAGGTTGCTGAGTAGTGCTTTGAAAAAATGTGTGCATGCCACTAGCAGCCATTTTATCAGCTCCATCCAGATGCACTTTCACAGTAGATGTCATCTGAGTACTATTCCCTTCTAACTGTGATTGAATATAAAAACGAGCTTGGCTTGTTACAACTAGATCATTCATTTTATTCCTTCTGTACACTGAGTGGATTCTTGTGTTGATGAACTTACAATTTACACATTACGCACACAGTGTACTAGTTACTTAAATGTAGTATCAATAGAGTAAGAGTAGTCCTCCATCTCATTCTTAATAATTTGATTACGTGACCCTGTAATCTCTGGTAGTCTACTTTGCTTTATATTGGTAGATGTTTTGTGAATAACAAAACCTTATTAGGTCCTCAAACAGCTGCTTTTTTGGTTATTAGGGATGCCTGAGGGAAATTAGATCATAAACATCTCAGAAAAAAATCCCTTGGCCAATTGTGTCTAAGTTCATCTGTTCGGTTGTAAGAATTATGTGCATTAAATTGCATCTGTTCATATTAGTGGAATATAAATCAGATATCTAGCTGAGAAGTAGGTTAATTACTTTGTTAATTAACAATATAAATTTATACAAGCCTTTGCTATTAATATACACTAAAAATGTAACAAACCTGGTCCCAAATAAATGCAAAGATGAAAAGTTCTAATAATAAAATTGTTTCAAATTAAATTATCATTTTTTTCAAAATGAAGAGGTTAGTATCAAAGTGTCTCAACAAATGAAGCATCACAGTAAACATATTGTTTTATTATGTAGGAATTATTCACATCACTTACTTACTGAAATTGAAGTACCCTGTTATGTTACAGAACTCTACAAATCTACAATCTTGCTTCATGTGACTGTTATTTTATTTCAATCATACATGTATTATGTTGTATTAGATGATTAACTTCTCTTGGCAGACATTTTTTTGAAATAACCAGCACTTTCATTTTACTATTTTGTACTATTCTTTTCTTTAAATAAAACCCACCCAAGTGTTTTGATTGAAAGCAAATTCAAAATGCTTTTAAAATGAACGATTCAGTAGATCTCAGACAATTACAGTATTATCTCTGCTGGGTGCATTTTCCTTAGTAGCTTTATTGATTTCTTCACATTCATGAGGCTGTATTTTTAATAAGTCTATAGCAGAAATCAATTTGTGGCATTATAGGCTTTATTCACACTTTGCAGGAATCATTTAAGCTCTGAAAAAAGACCTATGTTAGCATATTTAAGGGCTATTCTAACACACCAGAAGCTAGCTCAGATAAGGTCAATGCTTCATTTAATAATTGTGTACTGTACCAATTTCTCTGGCATAATTTTTTGCAATTCTTTTGGTAAAAGGAAGAATGGAATATTGAAGACATGGTGTTACTAATATATTCATAACATTAGCTTGAATACCAATAAAGAAATGTTTCTTTTGTGTTGAACAATGTCATAGAATTAAACAAGAATATATCACTGAGATGGCATTTGGATTAGTGACCCAAAAAATAAAATTTGAGATGGATGAGTATTTTCAGTTGGCCTTTTATAAATTATATCCTTTTTTATTAAGATTGTAGGAAACAGAATCCCATCTGCAAGTATCTAAAGAACTCTTCTTTTTCTGTATTAAATATGAAAAAGCTGTAAATTGCCTATAGACTTAATTTTAACCTTGAACAGGTTGCTATGTTGAATATGACAGCTATAACATATTTAAAATAGGCTTTTCCCCAGGCCAGATAGCACTGTAGTAGGTATATGTATAAACTGATAATTTAAAATGACATGTATAGGTAAACATCACCCAAAATCATGCCGAACAAATGGATAATTCTATAAAGTGTGATAACCTTTTGATCATCATAAGAAAGCATTCATTTGGTCATTTTAGAGTGAACATACACAGTGTTCGACAAACCTATACATTTGCTCGCCCCGGGCGAGTGGATTTAACCCCCGGGCGAGTAAATATTGGCCCAAGCAGCACACGTTTGGTACTAGGTGGCGAGTAGATTTTTTTGTGTGGCGAGTAGATTTTTTGGTGATTTGTCAACCACTGAACATACATACATGCATTTTGAAGAATCCACCGATAAATTTCTAACAAATTAGAGCCCATTATGAACCCTTAGTAAACACTTAAAGTATTTTTCTAAAAGAGAAATAAAAAATACAGCTGAATCCTGTTATAACGCAGTGATCGGGGTCCACCCAATGCGATTGCGTAATAACTGGATCGCAAAAAAAATGGTCGCCAAAAGGGGTTCCGCGTCCGCCAGAGGGAGTGAGCTGTCCCAGACTCGGCGGTGCAGCGGCACCAGCCCACAGGCATCCCAGTTTACCCGGCATCAGCTCTCTCCTCTCCCTGGTGTGTGTGTGTGTGTGTGCACACCAGTGAAGGAAAAAAGTTGCTTATTCACCACAAATTATAGATAACAGCATGAATTATTGGCCTTCATTTACATGTAATCTAATTCAATCAATGATACAGTACACAGTAGGTAAAAGTACCCCTCTTGACCACACAGAAACCCTCAATACCAAATGTTAAAGGGACCCTATCCCCAACCTCTATCAATGATGCAGGCAGAATCAATCTCAAGCAGCCGGGAGATAAACATTTTGATTGCTATTTTATAATTATTATTATTATTATTTGTTCCCCACCACAAAGTGCTTAATTCCCTTTTGCCTGCTTTTCTTAATTGTGTGCTCTTGCTGCCAGTGCCCCCCTCCTCCTCAAATGACCCCGCGGGGTCATGTGATGTCGCATTGCCATGGTGATGTGATGTCACATGACCCCGCAGGGTCATTTGACGCCTGAGTCGAGGAGGGGGGGGGGGCGCGCCGTCAGCAAGAGCCCAGAATCAAGAAAAGCGGGCAAAAGGGAATTAAGAAAGGTAGGAAATCTTCTGCTTCTTCTGCTTTTTGGCTTTTGAAATTGGGAGCCACGCTGAAACCGCGTTATAAGTGGGGTTGAGCTGTATTCTTTATATTAACCTTTTCAGAATCTCCCATAGACTGTTTGATGCTTTATTAAGCCATAATGTCTTTTAAAATGTAGCCATTAGCAATTCAATTGCATAGATTAAAAGCAGTGAACAGGGACATTAGGGGACTCTGTATAATTGCTACTTGAATTTACCAATACATCAATATACTGTCTCTATTCCCTAATCTGACAGAGATTACATTTGGAGTGTTATGTTCAGGAAAAAAAGGACGCTTTTAGTTTTTCATCATATTTGATATATTTCTTGCTCAATTCCCATGCACAACTGAAGGCTAGAACACCACCGTCTGATTACATAATTGATTGATCCTTCTGCTCCCAATCCTGAACAATACGTTGTTTTACGAATTCCTTTTATCAGTCCTCCTAAAGAGCATCCTTTATCAGGAAACATTTTATGTAAGTGTTTTGAACCATAATTCTTGCTCTGTCTCAATTCTTGCTTAAGTTCTTCACTAAATACCATTTTATATAACTACTGTATAAACTTGATAAGGTCCTCATCATGTCATCACCAATCCCCAAGAAAATTAAATTATCAAAAAATTCTTAAATGTAATAATTTACTTTTACACACATATAATTGCTCACATTTTCATGACAATGAAATGGGTTTTTTTTGCAAGATGTGACGAAAAATACAAGGGGTCACGATTTTTCTAAACATAGTGCATAGTATGCCCATATTTATTGGAAGTCACCTTACAGCTATATACAGCCGCGGCCCATTTTATTCTAACACTTCACCGATATTGTCCGGTGACTTTTTCCGAATGCCACGTGCTTCGTCGCATTCGTGCGGCGTTCGTGCCGTATTCATTTTGCAATCATGCTGGCGTCACCCGCGCTTGATCTGTTTAAGGAGAATGTTTCGGATTTAATTGGTTGCAATTCTTCGCGTATCCGCCAGGTGGCAGATATTCATGAATTGTAATGCGCATGCGCTTCAGTAATGTGTCGACTTGCAGGTGTTTAAAAAATACCACAGTGGTCCTTTGTGAATTGACCTTGGTACTGAAGAAGTTGTACAACATTGTATCTATTTAGGCGTTTCATATTAAAAACTAAATGCAAAGTGTCTGGTGTTCTATTCCATTGTCCAGAGAGGTCCAGAGATGAGTACACCACTGTAGTCCGTGTTCCTAAAGCCCAATATAACGTACGCTTATTTAATATGGTCAGCAATTAGTTCAGCAGATGATAAGATGGCCACAGTTGGTCAAATGTATCAATTTTTTATCGAAAATTATGACTTTTACAAATTTTCAACAGATGCTCTGTGGTGGAAACGTGCAATAAGAAAAAAGTTATATATCGATCCACATTTTTTCGTATTGCTCCTGCACCTGGAGTTACAGGAGGAGGGTATTGGTGTGTTGCCCCTGAATTTTCCAGTATCTTTGATCATGGAGAGTTGAAAAGGCGAAAGATCATGGTAAAACCAACTAAGAATCGTGAGTTCCAGGCAAGCAATGCGCCAGCGCCAGCACCGGCTTCCAATAACGGTCCAACCGTCTGTGAAAACCTGCTGACCGGCAACCCTTGCTATCAGCCCCCGCCTGGATACCTGCAGCCTGAGCGGGATTTCACGTACAGATACCACCAAGCTTGCATGTACTGTACCAAAGCAATTTCCAGCTTCATCAGCTGTCAACTACAGGTGTAGCAGGCCCGCTGTCACCTGTCAACTACGTGTATAATCAAGACTACGGGACTGGCACCAACCGAATGGCAAAGTCTATGGTGGGTACAGTTGCCGTATGTAATTCTTTTTTTACCATATCAATATCAATGCACAGTAAAGCGATTCTCCTTTAATCAATCGCTTTGCTTATGGTTATTTAGTTCTTGTAGTCACAATTCGCCAAAATATAGTCCAGCAATATCATTTGCTGTGCAGCGTCTTCAGTTAGGCGCATGCGCATTGGAATCTTGTTGAAACCCATACAGTATGCGTCTCATCACATCTAGACGCATGCGTGTACTGTATGTGAACAAGAGACGCCCCCAAGAAAATAATTGTTGGGACTGACCAAGGGGACTGCGGGGACTGACTGTGGAAACTTCTTTAGGGGACTGACTAGTTTGAACTAAGCATTACAGTAATACTTTTATTTTTCTTCCTCAGAAAATAAACTTTGTCATCGGGCTAAGAACGACAAATGGAGGGATTTCGATGGATAATATCGCTTTTTGTAACGATGCTTGCACACTGCTGAATCTGAATCAGTGCCATTTTTATTGATTAGGATAGAATAACTGAGCTTTTTTACATACTTTTTTACATACCGTACTGCACTGTATAATAAACACCAAAAATAAAAAGTATGCATTTATTCTGTACATGTATTACAGTGCAATATGTGTGTTCTACTGTAATAATAATACAAATACCGATAATGCATTTTAATACTGTTTTGATGTACTGTAATGCGCAGTAAGTAAAAAAACATTAATGGTGTACTGTAATTAAAACATACAGGTATATTTAAAAAAAAAAACAGCAATTTATTTTATTGGTGGGTGCAGTAAGTACAAATACATTAATGGTGTCCAATACAGTAAAAACATAGACAGTATGAATACAATCTACAACAATCAACATTATTTTTAGTGGTGGAGTACTGTAAGTAAAAAAACATTAATGGTGTACTGTAATTAAAAACATATTAGAATACAATTTTAAACAATGAACAAGTCAGAAATGAATCAACATTTTAACAGACGACCAATCACGAAGCAAATTCGATCCCCAGCAGATTTTCCTTCCAGGGCCGATGCCTTGTATGCCGCAAAATGCCATTAATGGAGTCCTGCACGATTTTCATTAAAGGATCGGTAATTGAAAAATAGCGCCGCAATTCCTCCACAATAGTCTTTCTTAAATTTTCAGGAAGAGCATTTTTCTTGTGATTCCCTTCGTTGTTCACATTGTGGGCCCACCCTAAGTACAACGAGTATGGCACGTGGTGCTTGAAAATGAACAAGGCATGCCTCTGGGGTATACAAGCACTTGCAAACCTATACTTCTCCCTGAGTGGCTGGGGCAGCTCGCGCAGGATGATGTTGGGCACCGTCTCAATGCAAGCGTATGTGGGTTGGATTCTGGGAGCAGGTGTTCTTCTGGGAGCGGGTGTGCTTGTGGCGGCGGCTGAGGGTAGGTTGTCTGGGAGGATGCTTTCCTCCTGTCTTGGTCTCCTTGTCAGTGTTGCCTCCTGGTGTGGTCTTGACGGGGTTGTCATGACATCCTCGTCAATGGCATACATAAACACATATTCTTCTGATAGAGGGGGTGCCCTTGGCGATGGAAGGTTGAAGGTCCCATTCATCCCATCCATGCCACCCTCCTGCTCCAATGTCCGAGATACAGGGGCATGAACTCCTAGCAAATTATGTATCCCCGCTATGTCAGTCTCTATCTTCTCCATCCGTTGATCCATATTCTCCATCCGTTGATCCATATTTAGCATGGTCTCTAAAAGAAGATCTATCTTTACCAGCACAGTACAGTTCCCAGGGATATTGACACTTAACCCATTCAGCATGCGGCCTAACGAGCTGGATCTTGTGCATGGGGTGCTGTGGACATCTGGGTGGATAGGTGCATAAGAGGATGAGATGGGGGTTCCCTGGAGATAAGCGGCAGCGTCGTCGAGGAGTGATGGAGGAGGTGTCCTGTGGATTTCCAGGAGAGAAGCGACAGAGTCGTCGAGGAGTGATGGAGAAAGTGTCCTCTGGGTTTCCGGGCGAGAAGCGGCAGCGGCGGCGAGGGCTGATGCAGAAGGTGACCATTTGTTTTGCTTTGAGTGTACATCACCGAATTTCTTCTTGACATAATAAGGCTTCTTTAAAGCCTTACCTGTAGCCTTTGGAGTCATCAGATGGTTTTCTTTATTATCCTTAACCTTTCGCTTTGGCCTTGGCTTGGAAACGGCTGCCGCTTTTCGCTTTTCTACATGACAGGCACGGCAGAGGTGAGTGTGTTCCTGCGTCCGTTCTGAACTGTACTGTATCAATCTATTTTTATTGTTATCGCTGTATATTTATATAACTCTATTCTATACAGTATCTACAGCAGTGGCAGCTTTTATTCGAGTAAAAGCCGCCGGCTGCATGCGTCTGGGAAGCGGGGAGCCGCGGCGCGTGGCGGCGCACTGTGACGTCACAGTCACATGCGCGCCCGGCTTCCCCGGCTTCCCCGGCTTCCCCAGGCTTCCCCGACACCCCTGGAGATCAAATTAAGGTAAGCGGGGGTGCAGGGAAGCAGAGGGGCAGAGCAGGAGCCGGGTTCGGGATCGGGAAGGGGGGGTAAATTTCGCGTGAAGTGGAGGGGGGGTGCGTGGTTGAAACGCGGCGGCGCGCGGTTTTTACTGGCGGCAGCCGGGGTAGATCCCGGCATGCCGCCGGCATTTAGTGCAATAAAAGATGTCGCTACTGTATCTATTTTTATTGTTATCGCTGTATATTTATATAACTCTAATCTATACAGTATCTATCTATTTTTATTGTTATCGCTGTATATTTATATAACTTTATTCTATGCAGTATCTATCTATTTTTATTGTTATTGCTGTATATTTATACAGTATAACTATTCTATTAAAGTAATATCTATATTTGGCCATACTATAGGCCTGAGCATAAATGTACCTGTACTTGTGGCCTACTATAACGTATTAATGTTTTTCCTTTAAACTGTAGGGAGACAACTGTTCTGGTTGACAGAATAAGTGAAGAGAATGATGAGAAGAGTGCCTTAGGGGTCAAATACACTCTGCAGCAAAATCACAATTTCACTGTATCCGAGACTAGCATAAAGAAGATGAGACGCAGAATTGGATGGAAATATGGACGTGTGAGGTTAGTACTGGACAGTACAGGAGGTTAACGTGTTGTTTAAGAAATTGTACTGTACTGTACCTATAAAATTATTCCTTGTCATTACAGAGCGTACCCTATGATAAGGGATGTTAACAAGATCAAGAGAGTGGTCCAGGCCCAGGCATGGATCGACAGTGGAGAAACGTTCCAGGATTGCATCGTTTTCAGGATTGCATCGCGAACACTGATAACGTCAGCCGTCACGGAGGAACTTGCTTCACACAGCATGCTTAACAGCCACTAGACGCTGGATGCAGAGACACGGAGTTAACAAGGTTGTATATACCTATATCCAATTACAGTGTGATAATGCCACTAAGCTATACTCTAACCCAGCATTAAGTGATGTATACACGGGTACTTTACCCAGTATGAAAAGGTAACTGAGGTGGTTTATAATTACAGTGTATTTTGAAGTGCAATTACTGACTCATATGAAGTACCTGACCTGGGTTAAAACACATGGTGCTATTATTGTATGCATATATGTGTTGATAAGGCATTTACCCTTTGCTTTATCCATGTGAGATCAGAACCACATTTGTACTATACTCTGTCTATGGTGAATAAGCACATATAGCTAAGACATAAGTAGTGAGAATTAAATATATATAATTCCTAGTAGGGCTGTATTGACCTTTAGGGCAGCCTACCCAGCTAGCTCACAGTCCTACACAATACCATATGCAAACGTAACATCTGGTGTTAATATTGTATATGTGCTTATAAGGCATTAACCCCTTGTTTAACCCGTGTAAAATCAGAGCCGCATTTTATCCTGTTCATGGATACTAATTACATAGCTAAGACATCAAAAATAATTCTTAGTAAGGCTGCATTGACCCTAGGGGCAGCCTACAGAGCGAGTTCACAGTCCTACACAATACACAATATACACTGATACTTACCTTCTGTAAGGAATAACTGTGTTCTGACTATTGCTGTGTTTGCAACTTAGCAGTGTTACAATAGTAACCATCCACCATTGAGAAAAGTATTCCATTTCATAGATTGATACTTTGTGCGACTGATACTCTGTACAACTGAGAGTGATAAACCTAGGATTAAGGTGCTTCACTTCTGCATATACTAGCATCTGTAGACTGTGTGATAACCAAACGACTAAGATATAATTATCACTGGTGTAACAATTAGCACATACTGTGTAAAAAAGAGAAGCAAGAATTTTAATATAGTATAGTTTATTTGGGTTTATTTTTGATAGATGAGTTTAATAAAATGATTTTAAATGTTAGTATTTCCCTATGTACTTATCTCCTTGGGGTTTTTTGAAATATAAGTAACCTTAAGACACCTACTGTTTAATTATAAGGAAAAATAAACAATAGGCTGAGTGCAACTTAACTGGGAATCTTTTTTGGTGATCATCTCTCGAACACCTTTTTTGGAAATATATCGGTTTCTTCCCATTGCACCGCCACTACAACTATTTAATGATGGATATTAAGGTTGAGCAGCAATGACCCCCCTTCCTACTTAAAATGTCCTTGTATTACGACAGGATTGGGTCTCTGAGGGCGGTCCGGAATTTGGGCATTCTGGATAAAGGGTTTAAGCAGAGAGGGTATCTTCATGGTAGGAGGAAGTGCAAATCGGTACGCGACTGGGTTGATCCGTTTGAGGACCTTGAAAAGGACCCAAGAATCTAGGAGCCAGTCTCTGGGAAGGAGTCTTGAGCTTGATATTCTTTAAAGATAGCCAAACTCTGTCTCCAAGTTTGAATTCTGGGCCCACCTGACATCGCCGATCTGCTTGCATCTTTTGTCTTTGAACGAACCCTTGCAAAGCTTTTAGAATCTTTCTCCAAGAATTTTGTAGATTGGAAATGTGAGAATCTGCTGCGGGAACACCAGAGGGGAGGGAGGAAAGGGGAATACTGCTGGGATGGAATCCATAGTTAATGAAAAATGGCGACTCCTGTATGGACTCGTTTTTTAATGAGTTAATAGCAAACTCAGCCAAGGGTAATAGATCCACCCAATTGTCTTGAGATTCAGACACAAAGCATCGGAGGTACTGTTCCAGGGTCTGATTCATTCTCTCCATCTGACCGTTGGTCTGTGGGTGATAACCCGAGGAAAAGAGAAGGGAAATGCCAAGTCTGAGAAAATGCTCGCCAAAACTTAGAAATGAATTGTGTACCTCTGTCTGAAACAATAGAAATTGGTACACCGTGTAATCTGAAAATTTCCTTAGAAAAAATGTCAGCCAAGGTAACTGAATTGGGGAGACCCTTGAGGGGTATAAAGTGTGTGTGCTTGGAAAACCTGTCCACTACCACAAGGATCGTATTCATCCCTTTAGAATTGGGAAGTTCCACAATAAAGTCCATGGAGATATGTTTCCAAGGCTGTTCCGGAATGGGAAGAGGCATGAGGAGACCAGAAGGTTTGTGTCGGGCGGATTTGCTCTGGGCACAGACCGGACAAGCTCTGGTGAAATTGAAAATGTCTTTGTTCATTTTAGGCCACCAAAAGGTCCGTTTGATAAGATCAATTGTCCTCTTGAAGCCTGGATGACCAGCAGATCTAGAAGAATGTCCCCACTGAAGTATTTTATGGCGAAAACACAAAGCAGGTTACAACCGTCCTTCTGGCACCTTAAATCTCCTAGGAATATGAGCCTGGGCTTTATTGATTTCATCCAAGATCATCCAAAGTTATTGGCGGAAATAATACACTTAGCGGGAAGAATCGTCTCCGAGGATTCGTTAGATTCGTTCTACGTAGAGCACTGGCGTCGGCCTTGATATTCTTGGTGCCTGGAATATAAGAAATCGTGTAAATCGTGTAATTGAACCGAGAGAAAAACAAAGTCCAACAAGCTTGACGGGATCCCAAACGACGAGCCCCCTCAATGTACAATACGTTTTTGTGATCAGTGAGGATGGCTACTGGCACCTTGGTATCCTCGAGGAGATGTCTCCATTCTTGGAGGGCCAATTTGATGGCCAGAAGCTCACGGTTCCCGACATCATAATTTCTCTCGGCCGATGAGAACTTCCTGGAAAAGAATCCACAAGGATAGAGTTTTTCTTGTGGGGAAGATCTCTGAGAAAGCACTGCCCGGCTCCCACATCAGAGGCATCTACTTCTAGAGTAAAAGGAAGGGAAGTATCTGGATGCCGAAGGATGGGGGCAGAGACAAAATCTTTCTTGAGGTGCACGGCCTTGCGGAAATTCGGCAGCGGCCAGTCGAGAACAGACTTCAATTTCTCAGGGTCCATGGTGAAGCCTTTATCAGAGATTACATAGCCTAGGAAGGCTGTGGAAGATTGGTGGAAAAGACATTTCTCCATTTTCGCGTAGAGGCGATTAGCACGAAGCCGAGAGAGAACCAACTTGGTGTGGCGAATGTGCTCCTCCAAGTTCTTGGAGAAAATGAGGATATCGTCCAAATATACTGTATACGATGACGAACATTCCCAAAATGTCCCAGAAGATATCATTCATGAATTCTTGGAAAACAGCAGGGGCATTGCATATGCTGAACAGCATCACTAAATATTCGGAATGACCCGAACGCGTGTTAAACGCAGTTTTCCATTCGTCACCGTCTCTTATTCGAATAAGATTGTAGGCTCCTCATAAATCGAGTTTGGAGACTATAGAGGCTCCTTGTAGACGGTCGAAGAGTTCTGAAATTAAAGGAAGGGGCTACCGTTTTTTTACCGTAAATTTGTTAAGCCCACGAAAGTTGATGCAGGGTCTTAAAGAGCCATCCTTCTTTTTCACGAAGAAGAAGCCTGCCCCGAATTAACCCCTTTTTAAGATTCTCCTGGATGTATGTCATCATCGCTTCCATCTCGGGCACAGATAAGGGGTCAGACTTAGACTTGGGGAGTATGGTTCCAGGAATTCATTCAATGGGACAGTCATAAGAACAATGAGGGGGTAACACCTCAGCCTGAGTCTTATTGAAGACATCAAAGAAATCATGGTATACCTTCGGCAAAGTAGAGAGAGAAGATGAGGTGGTGGTGAGGCCAGCGAGCATGGCAACAGAAGGAGTGACCGTCTTCTCCGAGGTAGTAGCCCATTGGATCGGTTAAACATTGGTCCAATCAATCCGCGGGTTGTGAAGCTGGAGCCACGGCAATCCCAGAATAACCTGGACAGTAGGGGAGTGGAAAACATGGACCATTGGGAGTGGACCATTACCTCAGTATGACCATCCGTGGTGGTCAGGGTAAGTGGAATAGACTCCCAAATGATGAAGGCTGGTTGGAGCGGTCGGCCGTCGATAGCCTCCAGGCCGATGGGCGACTTAT
Source organism: Ascaphus truei (assembly GCF_040206685.1). Classification (NCBI taxonomy): domain Eukaryota; kingdom Metazoa; phylum Chordata; class Amphibia; order Anura; family Ascaphidae; genus Ascaphus; species Ascaphus truei. The sequence goes on along the minus strand of NC_134484.1, from coordinate 230,512,788 downwards.
TCTTGACTAACGGGATTTGGTTGTTGCAAGCGAAGGCGTGATCAAGAAAGTTACCACCTGTAAGGAATCGGGGAACACGCCACCTGAGGCATGCTCCCTCCTTACCTGCCGCATCTCAGTTCCTGCTCTCCTTATAGAGCATGCACGCACCCGCGGTTCCCTACTCATACCACGGAGCCCGGCCACCCCCGGTCGCGTCACGCATTCTCTCACGCGTGGCGCGTACACGTGATGGCGTGCGCCGCCCTCCAGCTGCGAGTCAACTTCACGTCCACTTGTGGCATATTCTCTACCCATGCCTAGTTTCTCTGATGTCTCTCTGTATGGAATGCTCCATCCTCTAGCTGCGAGTCAAGATTCCCTGTTGATTCTCTGTGTGGCGGGCGCTGCCCTCTTGCCTAGTTTCCCTGATGTCTCCCTGTATGGCGTGCGCCGCCCTCTAGCTGCGAGTCAAGATTCCCTGTTGATTCTCTGTGTGGTGGGCGCTGCCTCTAGCTGCGAGTCTTCCTTCCTATACATCTCTGCCCCCTTAGTCTCTTGGATCGCTCGGAGTTTGATCCTTAAGAGGGGGGTACTGTAACGATGCGCGGAACACGCCCCCTGCGGCGTGTTCCTTCCATACCTGTTTACTTCTGATCGCCGCCCTCTAGCTGCGAGTCAAGATCCTATGTCTTTAAGGATTCTGAAGCAAGAACGCCATCTTGCTTCCTGGCAAACCCTGCCCTCTTCCTCCTGACAGGAAGTAAGCCTCTCTTTGACTTTCTCTTTGCATTTAGTCTTTTGCTGCCTGCCCTGGTGCCTGCTGGTACCCATGACATGCTGTTCCTGCCTGGACCTCCTTGGGATCTTTACTCTTCTCCTTTGGATTCCGGAAGACTGGGACAGCCACTCATATACTACTGAGGTTAGTTTACCGTCGGGTAGTGTACCTTATAATTCCTTGGCCAATGGATTAGACTAAGAACCCTTATGTTATGTTTAGTTTCGCTGCACCTTGCTGTTTCTGGCACTATGCCTTTAAGGAGACTGGATGTCCTCCAATAAGCTATTCCCTTCTCTGGATGTTACCTTGTGGTCTGGACTCTACCTCCCCGGCTCGTTCATGTTCCTTTTCATGTTCCTAGTTCCTGATTCCCGTTCCAGACTACTGTGCTGAAGCGTTGGCTTCCCTCTAACCTTGCGTTGGTGCCTGAGAAAGCGCGCAATCCCGCACTCTGCTGTCAGAGCATGCGCGCACATGCAACTGGATCAGTCGTGTCTCTGAGTAGGCACTGCACCTCCGGATGCGTCTCATGCGCGCGGCGCGGTCACGTGACTACGTGCGCCGATCCCCAGCTGCGCGGCAACTTACTCCCTTCGCATCCCTTGCAGCCTCCCCACCTCGCTGACGGGTCCTTCCCTTTCCCTGCGCTTGTGAGGAGAGCACAAGCGGTGACACCACCACACCCGGAGTCGATGAACGCTTCAACCTCTACTTGAAGATCAGGACCCACAAGAGTTATGGGGAGTTGGATCTTCTTCAGTAGTTCCTTAGAGAGAGAGGGGCAAGGAGAAATAGTACCCAGTAGAAGCCCCTCTACCTCTACCTTTACTGGGCATTCCCATTTCCCGGTTTCAAGTGACAGTGACGAAGTTGGTGTTCTGGGGAGCCGCAGTAGTAGCAGAGACCCTCCTCACGGCGTCGTGCTTTCTCAGCGACCCAAAGCTGTTGGCTACCGATTTGCATCGGTTCAGGAGCGTCCAACACTGGAAAAGCCAAAGGAGGAGACCTAGGAGAAACAGGCAGAGACGAGAGAAGACGAGAACGGTGACGCTCGTGGCATCGTTCTTGAGTGCGCTGGTCCATCCGGATGCTGAAGGAAATGAGATCCTCAAGGGATGAAGGCCGAGCGTGAGCTGCAAGGTCATCCTTGAGGGATTCGGATAAACCGTGCCAGAATGCCACGGCGAGAGCTTCATCGTTCCACTGGGTCTCTGCAGCGATGGTGCGGTACTCCCCCGCGTATCTTGCAGCTGACCTACGAGCCTGGGAGAGATGAAACAAGGAAAAAGCGGCAGTCTCCCTACGCGCTGGTGTATCAAAAACCTGTTGGAACTCACGCCGGAATTTGGGGTAATCTTGAGTTATGTCTGGTCTGTGTTCCCAGAGAGGAGAAGCTCAAGCGAGAGCGTCGCCAGTGAGTAGAGCATAGATGTAGGCCACCTTGTTACGACCAGAAGGAAAGTGAGACGGGGACATCTCGAACTGGAGGTCACACTGATTCAAGAATTCTCGGCAAGCAAGGGGGTCCCCGTCATACCGGTTGGGAGGTGGAATACATGGCCCCAGGTTGCCTATCGGTACTGGGGCCAGGGATGACGGTGCCACAGGGGATTCCCGGAGAGATAAATTAGAAAATTTCTGTGTCAGAGTGGTAAGTTGATCGCTTAGGAATTGCCAATGTTCCATAGTGACACCTTGACCCACCTCAGGGGGGTCTGCATAATGTAACGCCTGTATGCCCGCAGACTTGGCCAGTCCTCAGTACTGAGGTGGGTAAGGGTATAACACGCACCCACAGCAGTGAGGGCGTGCCCGGAGTGTGGTAAGTTGCGTTGCCGGGCCTGGTGAGTAAGGGTTAACGTTATACTTGCTGAGTCCGGGGTGCCAGAGGTCAGAGGGTTAATGTCCAAGAGCCAGAGTACAGGGGCAGGAGAGAGCAGCGAAGTGATGTCCAAAAGCCAGGGTTCAGGGGCAGGAGAAGGCAGCGTAGTCAAGTCCAAAGCAGAGTCCAAGTTCAAACCAAAGGAATCCAAACAGGGGCAGGGACAGGAACCAGAGCTGAAACAGACAAGGGAGCTAGGCATAGACACTGCACACACAGAAGCTACAGGAAAGCTATGCAGAGCAAGGACTGAGAGGACAGAGTGGGGTAATAAAGGAAGGAGGGCCAATAGGAGTGAGGGGTGGAGCAGAGGTTTGTCTGGGTATTTGCAGGGATAGGTCCATGAGAGCAGGGGAGGAGACAGGGAGGTAATCCAAGGAAATTGCCTGCAACCGACGGGGGGCGGAGCCAGTGCATGGGGAAGGCTGATAACTTGATCAGGTGCGCGCGCCTTCTGTAAGGTTGTTATGCGCGCGCACCGACCGTGTGCCTGGATGTGTGGTGTGCATCGTTGGAGGAAGGGCTCGGCATGAGAGGCAGAAGGGAAGGAGGAGCGGTGGAGCCAGGTGCAGTAAGGGCTGAGGTAACGGAGGCACGCCGAGGGGCGCGTGTCCCTCAATACATCACAAGCGATCGGGAGCGTGCGCGTTCAGTGAGGCAGCCGGACGCGTGCCCTGATCGTGTGCCTGGATGTGCGGACCGTGCCGCGGAGGAATGGCTCGGAGAGGAGGAGGAGAGAGAGTGGGGAAATTGGGAACCGGGGCAGCTAGCCGCAGTGGGACCTGAGGTGACGGGGACACGCTGAGAGGCGCGAGTCCTCCGATCTGTTACATTGCATGAAGGATTAGCAGTACTGTACTGTAGTTCAAAGACATATTTTCAACAGGTCATAATAATGTTTTGATCCCCAGACCCCCAAATCAATAAAAATTACATAAAGCATGTGAATGACCAGTGTAACATTAAAAATCTACAGTACCGATAGAATATCAGAATAACAAGAATTTTTATGCAGGCACATGTCTGGAAACGAAATATTAAAAAAAAAAAAAGAAATATTTTTTTTCCCCAGACTTGAACTTCCACATGATTGTGAAGTTATACACGCATGCGCATTAATCATCAACTAGGTCCCTTCCCAAAGAGGATTACACGCAGGTGCTGAAATGTGACACCAGGCTCTGTACGTTAAACACACAGGAATGTGATGACAGGTTGGGATGTTTGAAGCCAGAAAGCCATCTGGCTGAGAGAGGTGTACTGAACTGTAGATAAGAAGTTGAAATAGTACTTTAGCCGTGTGTGTGCGGGGGCGAGAGGGAGAGCGCTTTATGCGCAGAAATGTGATACTGTAATGCCTATGCATTTCAACAATGTTCAAATGAGACATACAGCACAGTACTGTACGGTACTCGCATAATACTGTATAAAAAGAGTATGAAAACAAGTAAAAGTACTGATTACAAAATAATACAGTACATACAGTACTGTATAGAAATGTGATAATTTTATATTCAAAAAAGATGCGACGTTATATTTTTGTAATACTGTATACTGTAAATCCTCCTTTTACAAATACTGCGCGCGCACACACAGACATAATGCATTAGACATGCATTAGACTTATTAGACTTTTAAGACAACAGCTCGCAAACGCCCACCTGTGTTTTTAGACGGTATTGCAGTATAGCGGACAGCGCTAAAAATCCGAGCGTTAACATACCGGAAAGCGCTACGGAAAAACAGAAAATATACTGCATCTGGCCGCGGTTAGCAAAGCGCCGCGGATCCGGCCACATTAGGATAAAGGCGGCCGCAGCTGTATGTGCGAACCAGTCAAAATCGGTTTCCAGGAATTTCTCAGATTTTTTACACCAAACTCGTCCCCACAAAAAACAAGCAGCAAACTTTGCATCCTGAGCAGGCACCTAACACACTTGTTGAATTATTCAGTTGTTCTGGGACAGTCACTTGATCATCATTTATGGCACTAAAAGTATGTGTCTGTTAGGTAGCACTCCACATCAGTGATAAATAAACAAGTAAATTGAATTGGTACACGGAAACAGGGTGAACCTACATCACCCCAAGGTGAATAGAGATATATACATATGGCCCAGCACGCAACAATAGAAGCAATGGTCAATAGTCAATTAGAGTAAATCAAAAGTGTATTTGAAAAATATTTAAGCAGCTATACATTGAAACCATTAGCAGGGTATGGAGACAACCTCTCCTGTAGAGACAACCACACCAAGGAGAGAAAGGGGTGGGGAGGGGGGGGAAACAAGGGGAATAGAGTAAAAAACACAAAAGGGGAGAAAACAATATATACGTACAATAGACATAATGGATGAGGGTAATAAAATAACAGGGGGGAAACGTTAACGTTTTGGGGCCATAGACGCCCCTTCTTGAAGCCCATTCCCACAGATGTAATATATCTGTGGTACTTACCTAAGTACCCCACCTCCACTCAAATATATCTCAATGGAAACAGCCCAGGAAGAGCACAATATGCTAATTCAAAAGAAAGAATGGTTCTAAGCACCTAAAGCCAGCCATTTCTGAGGGATAACTGGCAAGCCACAATTATCATAAACCAAGTGAAAGCCCAAGAATCAGACAGCTAGAGGTAGACAAAATGAAGAAAACTGCAGTATACAATCCTCTGCTTTAATAGGCATCCGTGGGTGGTCTGCAACAGTCCCCCACAAAAAAAGTGCAGCAAACTTTGCATCCTGAGCAGACACCTAATGCACTTTTTGACTTATTCAGTGTTCTGGGACAGTCACTTGATCATCATTTAAGGCACTTTTCATGTTCGCTTTAGCAATCATAATGACAACTCACAAAGTGTAAGAAATCTGCTCCTGGCTTTGATTCTAGCCTTGCAGACCTCTGCAGTTTACAAAATCTCTCTCTGGCAATCAATGGCACATGTGTTACCTCTCACTGCAACTCCTGCCCTGTGCTCTGTCATTGTAGGAATGCTCACACACCTCCCTCCTGTGATTGGCTCGCCACCCTTTATATAACAAGCACAGTCTCCCCTAATTCCATAGAAGTACCTGGTCTGGCCCTGGCTGTTTCCAGAGACAAGCGCAATGTTCTCTGATTTTATTACAGTAGCTAGTTCAGTTCGTGCTGGCTCTCAACTGCTCACTTCAGAGACAATTACAATGCCCTCTGATTCTATTGAAATACCTAGTCCTGTCCCTGCTGTTTTGCAAATACTCACTTCAATGACTTGTATACCTTTTTCGGTCCCCTGTGCTGTGCCTGGTGTAACCGCTGCTGTCTCTCAGGCATTCATTTCTGGAACAAACATATCCTTCACAGACTGTTCTGTAGGTCCTGTTGTAACCATGGATGATCCTAAGAGTCACACAGCAAAGCATCACCCCTCCCTCCCTATTTTTCCCATAGTAACCCATGCAACCTCTGGATCTGGGATTCCCCCGCCTCAGGTAATACTGTCTCTCACTGACTCTCCCACAGTATTTGAGATATCTGCTACAGACTGCATGGCTGCTACTACGAACTCAGGGTTATACCTCTTGGAACCTTCTGTAGTACCTGTTTCTCCTACAGATTCAAAGGACCCAGTATTCAAAACTGAGTTATACTTCTCTGATTCTTTCACATTATTTGGGGTACCTACTACGGATTTCTCTACTTCTACCGCAAACTCAGGCTTACCCGCCAGTGAGGTTTTGCTAGTACCTAATGTATCTACTGCTTCAAAGGACCCTGTGTTCAAAACAGAGGTATTAAGTAAGTTCTCTCCTACAGTACCGCGTGAAGCTTCTGACTCTGGGACTTCCACTCCTCAAGTTCGTGTTGTTCTGATCCTTCCTCTGTGCTTGAAGTACCCAGTTCTAAATCAGAGACTTCTGTTTCTAATAACAGTGTTGATCCAAGGAGTATCAGAAAGGTTCCCTCTATTTGTAGCACTCTATGCTGGATTTAAATAGGCGGACTACAGTCGTCCAACAGATAATTACTGTTATTAGGTCTATTGACCCATAGGAACCGGGAAGATCAGAAAACAATACAGTTTTATTAATTCAAATATTTGTTAAAAACACACAGATTCATTCATACATTAAAATAACCCCATAGTGAAGTGGCTATATAGCCAGTCTTCAAGGATAAGTATGTCTATATAGTATGGGTTCGGACTGCTATCTATAAACATATATTCCAAAATAGATCCTAATGGTATTTAGGTCAGTAGTTTGATCCTGGCATCAAATAATAGGGCTGATGGAAAAATACAGTATATAAGTTTATCTTGAAATACTGCACCGACACACTTTATTCGAGCAAATGCCCAGTTTGTACCTGGCAGATACCTGGAATCCGCCGCTGCTCACCTCTTGCATGCTTCGTTGCGTTTGCCTTCCCAGCCACGGTTCATGCCTGGCTGAGGGGGGCCTGATCTGTTAAATGATAATGATCAGGATTTACTAGGCTGCAATGCTTCGCTTGTCCACCAGATGGCATAAACTCATGACTTGTAAAGCGCCGAATCAGTAATGTGTGGGCTTGAAGTTGTTTCGTTTAAAAAAAGATACTGTACCACAGTGTGCTATTGTAACTTGGCCTTGAGACTGAAGGAAGACGTTGCAAAAAATGTATCAATTTAGGCTTTACATACTGTATTAAATAAAGACAAAGACCATTTTCGCTTACACTATTCTCCAGAGACCCACCCGCCATGAGTGTTCAAATGCAGCCCGTGTTCCAAAAACCTGACAGAAGTTATGCTTATTTGATATGGGCCGCTATTAATGCAACAGAGGATAAGATGGCAACAGTTGTTCAAATTTATCAGTATTTTATCGAAAACTATGACTTTTACAAATTTTCGCCAACTCCTCATTTGTGGAAGCGTGCAATAAGGAAAAGGTTATGTAGTGACCCCTGTTTTCACCGTATTGAGCCCCAATTTGTTGAAGGGTATTGGTGTGTGTCACAGGGTTTTTCCCGTATCTATGATCATGGAGGCGGCAAAAGGCGAAGGGTCGTGTTAAAACCAACTAAGAAGCGACAGTCCCTGCCAAGCAATGCGCCAGAACCAGAACCAGCACCAGCACCAGCTTCTAATGATGGTCCCACCGTCAGTGACAACCCTGAGACAGAGTCGGATTTCGCGGCCAGTTTTGATGAAGCTTGCATGTACCTAAGCGATTTCCCGCCTCACCTGCTGACTACAGGTGGGCTAGTCCCGCTGCAAACTATCGACGTGGGTGATGATGAAAGCTGGACTGGCAGTGGCCCGCCGGCGCAAGCTGAATGGGAAAATCAGTAATACAGTATGGTGAGTACTGTATTTTTGCCGTATTATTTTGGTGGGGCTGGCTGGGTACTGTACTTCTTTAGGGGGCTGACCATTACTGTACATTAAAACTTTTCATTTTGTTTTTCCTCAGAAAAGAAAACGGCTAATGGGGGGATTTCGATGGATAATATTGTGCTGTACAGTATGCTGATGTTTTCCGGCCGAACAGTATACTGTTTAATAAACCCGAATAAATAAAACTATGCATTTATTCTACAGTACATGTTCAGTAAATTACTGCACATACTGGGGGCGAGATGTGTTTGCAGCAGAGAGAGAGATTTAATAATATTGTACAGTGAGCAGGGGGTTCCCTGAGCCAGAAATTAATGCTCAGGGACCCCCCCTGCTCCTGCTCAATATTATTAAAAATACAGAAAATGCTGCGTCATTACCATAGCGGATAGCCGCTAAGGCAATGAAGGGGTTAACCCACCGTGCCCGCTTTATTGTGTGTAGTGGGGATGGGTGAGGGGGGTATTTGGCCCTTGGTGTGAGTTTAGGACTTGCGGGAGGGGGGGGGGGTTGCGGGTGCACTTAACCCCTTCACGACCGTAGCAGTTAATACCACTACGGTCATGAAGGGGTTAAGCCCTCCCGCTACCCTCCCCCCCGCAAGCCCTCCCCAACCATCGTTGGGGATAATACCCCATTCACCCACCCTCCCGCTACCCACAATAAAAAAATACACACACACAGCAGCCGCCAAAAAATAAATAAATAAATCTAAATAAAAACATGACAATAAATACATTTGAAATACATTTTTATTGATAGTGTAGATGTGCAGGGGGTCTCCGGAGCTGAATCGCGTTGGTTTTAGGTCTGGGGACCCCGTGCCCCCCGAGATACAGGCCCCTTTAGGGGGTGCCGGTATCCCTCTGCGTTTAAAGGCCCCGATCACGTGATCGCGGCCTGTAAACCAAGCAGAGCAGAGGGATACCGGCACCCCCTAAAGGGGCCTGTATCTCGGGGGGCACGGGGTCCCCAGACCTGAAACCTGTGTGCTTCTGCTCTGGAGACCCTCTGCACATGTACAGTATCAATAAAACACATACAATATACAGTATAAATAAACACTCGTTCTTTACCTTAGCGGCTATGCGCTATGGTAAAGAAGCATCATTTCTGTATTGTAATAATATTGTACAGTGAGCAGGGGGTTCCCTGAGCCAGAAATTAATGCTCAGGGACACCCCCCTGCTCCTGCTCAATATTATTAAAAATACAGAAAATGCTGCGTCATTACCATAGCGGATAGCCGCTAAGGCAATGAAGGGGTTAACCCACCGTGCCCGCTTTATTGTGTGTAGTGGGGATGGGTGAGGGGGGTATTTGGCCCTTGGTGTGAGTTTAGGACTTGCTGGAGGGGGGGTTGCGGGTGCACTTAACCCCTTCACGACCGTAGCAGTTAATACCGCTACGGTCATGAAGGGGTTAAGCCCTCCCGCTACCCCCCCCCCCGCAAGCCCTCCCCAACCATCGTTGGGACTAATACCCCATTCACCCACCCTCCCGCTACCCACAATAAAAAAATACACACACACAGCAGCCGCCAAAAAATAAATAAATAAATCTAAATAAATAAATAAATGACAATAAATACATTTGAAATACATTTTTATTGATAGTGTAGATGTGCAGGGGGTCTCCGGAGCTGAATCGCGTTGGTTTTAGGTCTGGGGACCCCGTGCCCCCCGAGATACAGGCCCCTTTAGGGGGTGCCGGTATCCCTCTGCGTTTAAAGGCCCCGATCACGTGATCGCGGCCTGTAAACCAAGCAGAGCAGAGGGATACCGGCACCCCCTAAAGGGGCCTGTATCTCGGGGGGCACGGGGTCCCCAGACCTGAAACCTGTGTGCTTCTGCTCTGGAGACCCTCTGCACATGTACAGTATCAATAAAACACATACAATATACAGTATAAATAAACACTCGTTCTTTACCTTAGCGGCTATGCGCTATGGTAAAGAAGCATCATTTCTGTATTGTAATAATATTGTACAGTGAGCAGGGGGTTCCCTGAGCCAGAAATTAATGCTCAGGGACCCCCCCTGCTCCTGCTCAATATTATTAAAAATACAGAAAATGCTGCGTCATTACCATAGCGGATAGCCGCTAAGGCAATGAAGGGGTTAACCCACCGTGCCCGCTTTATTGTGTGTAGTGGGGATGGGTGAGGGGGGTATTTGGCCCTTGGTGTGAGTTTAGGACTTGCGGGAGGGGGGGGTTGCGGGTGCACTTAACCCCTTCACGACCGTAGCAGTTAATACCGCTACGGTCATGAAGGGGTTAAGCCCTCCCGCTACCCCCCCCCCCCGCAAGCCCTCCCCAACCATCGTTGGGGCTAATACCCCATTCACCCACCCTCCCGCTACCCACAATAAAAAAATACACACACACAGCAGCCGCCAAAAAATAAATAAATAAATCTAAATAAATAAATAAATAAATAAATAAATGACAATAAATACATTTGAAATACATTTTTATTGATAGTGTAGATGTGCAGGGGGTCTCCGGAGCTGAATCGCGTTGGTTTTAGGTCTGGGGACCCCGTGCCCCCCGAGATACAGGCCCCTTTAGGGGGTGCCGGTATCCCTCTGCGTTTAAAGGCCCCGATCACGTGATCGCAGCCTGTAAACAAAGCAGAGCAGAGGGATACCGGCACCCCCTAAAGGGGCCTGTATCTCGGGGGGCACGGGGTCCCCAGACCTGAAACCTGTGCGCTTCTGCTCTGGAGATCCTCTGCACATGTACAGTATCAATAAAACACATACAATATACAGTATAAATAAACACTCGTTCTTTACCTTAGCGGCTATGCGCTATGGTAAAGAAGCATCATTTCTGTATTGTAATAATATTGTACAGTGAGCAGGGGGTTCCCTGAGCCAGAAATTAATGCTCAGGGACCCCCCCTGCTCCTGCTCAATATTATTAAAAATACAGAAAATGCTGCGTCATTACCATAGCGGATAGCCGCTAAGGCAATGAAGGGGTTAACCCACCGTGCCCGCTTTATTGTGTGTAGTGGGGATGGGTGAGGGGGGTATTTGGCCCTTGGTGTGAGTTTAGGACTTGCGGGAGGGGGGGTTGCGGGTGCACTTAACCCCTTCACGACCGTAGCAGTTAATACCGCTACGGTCATGAAGGGGTTAAGCCCTCCCGCTACCCCCCCCGCAAGCCCTCCCCAACCATCGTTGGGGCTAATACCCCATTCACCCACCCTCCCGCTACCCACAATAAAAAAATACACACACACAGCAGCCGCCAAAAAAAAAATCTAAATAAATAAATGACAATAAATACATTTGAAATAAATTTTTATTGATAGTGTAGATGTGCATAGCCGCTAAGGCAATGAAGGGGTTAAGGCATAATAAACAATTAATACATTCAATACATATTTTTCATGTCTGTGTTAAAACTCCCTGCCTTCTCTCTAATCTATGTAAAACCCCCTCCCCCTACTCTCGCTTTTAAAACTACCTGCCTTCTCTCTAATCTATGTAAAAACCCCTCCCCCTATCCCCCTATTGTGTGTGTGCGTTAAGCTTCCCTGCAATCTATGTAAAAAAAAACCTCCCCCTATTGTGTGTGTGTGTTAAATCTGCCTGGCCTGTGTTTCTGAGTGCTGAGTGCTCTGCGTTAAAGGCCCCGATCACGTGACCGCGGCCTGTTAAACCAAGCAGAGCAGAGGGATACCGGCACCCCCTAAAGGGGCCTGTATCTCGTGGGGCACGGGGTCCCCAGACCTAAAACCTGTGCGCTTCAGCTCCGGAGACCCCCTGCACATCTACACTATCAATAAAAATGTATTTCAAATGTATTTATTGTCATTTATTTATTTATTTATTTAGATTTATTTATTAATTGTGCTGCTGCTGCAAGTCCTAAACTCACACCAAGGGCCAAACACCCCCCTCACCCCCAAAAAAAAAAATTCACGCACAGCAGACCCACAATTAATAAATAAATCTAAATAAATAAATAAATACATGAAGAGAAATAAATATATACTGTACAGTATATACTGTATATTTACTGGATATATATATATACAGTATACAGTATATATAATAACAATCCCTATACAGTACATATACAGTATATACTGTGTACAGTATATATATATACTGTATACATATATATACATATATACATATATATATATATATATATATATATATTTATATATATATATATATATATATATATATATATATATATATATATAGTATACAGTATACAGTATATACACACAGATGATGAACCAATATACAAATGCAGTACATGTAGAATGGTTATCAAAATCATACTGTCCTACAAATAACGCTTCTCTATACAGTACAGACAATAATAATAATAATCCATTTAATAATACTAACTGATTTTACAATATAAAACATAACATTCCAATCCACACAGTACATTGCATTTACATTGTATACTGTAAATGATGCATAGCATAAAATCTATGCACCATATACTGTACATTCTGCAAATGAATGTTAACAATATAATTGCAAGCTACTCTACCAGTAAATACAAACACTTCCAAACAAACACTTTAACCAATCAAGTAAACAAAAGTCAATATATACTGTACAGTAATTACCAACCTGAAAACACAATTTAAAACCAAAGCTAACCCTTACAATACCAAGGATTACATCTATCTAATTGTAAAAAAACCTTATACATTATACACAGCATTGTTTAAAGCCCCCTGCACCCTAATGTTTCTGTTAAGCAGATTACACTGAAGGGAGAGAGATATAAAGGCCTAAAGCCCCTTCCCCCCCTAATGTTTCTGTTAAACAGATTACAATGAAGGGAGAGAGATATAAAGGCCTAAAGCCCCTTCCCCCCTAATGTGTCTGTTAAACAGATTACACTGAAGGGAGAGAGATATAAAGGCCTAAAGCCTTCCTTACCAGTAAATCTCCCTCCCTGCATTGATGTCGTGCAGTGAGTATGTAAATGTGGGGAGGGGGGACCCAATGTGCATACTGTGAGGTCTAACCACCCTCACCCCCTACCCACATACTGTACCGTTACCCCCCCCCCCCCATGGCCCCTCACGCACAGCAGCTCCACAATTAATAAATAAATCTAAATAAATAAATAAATACATGAAGAGAAATAAATATATACTGTACTGTAAGTGCCCGCTTTATTGTGTGTAGCGGGGGTGGGTGACGGGGTTTATAAATGTGAGTTTATAAATAAAATAAAGAATATTATTTCTAGGGGCCCTAGAACAGAAGTTCCCACGCCAATTTCGCGCTCATTGCTCTTTTTTTACAATGTTGCTGGTCTTGCGGCTTTGCAGTCTGCAAGCAAAAAGCAGTTTGTAGTACTGAGTGTGAGATAAATTATTTATCAGTGTTGATCAAAGAGAGTTGATCAGAAGGATTCCCCTTATATACAGCACTCTATTGTCATTCATACAGTACAGTATAGTAAAGGGTAGACAACAAATGGTCTTGCAGTATATTACTACAAATCTGTCAGGTTGACCAGAATCACTGCGGATATCGGAAAATAATACAATTTTATTAATTCTACATAGAATTAATAAAATTGTATTATTTTCCGATATCCGCAGTGATTCTGGTCAACCTGACAGATTTGTAGTAATACAGTATACTGCAAGACCATGTGTTGTCTACCCTTTACTACAGTATACTGTATGAATGACAATAGAGTGCTGTATACTTTATAAGGGGAATCCTTCTGATCAACTCTCTTTGATCAACACTGATAAATATCATATTTATACCCCTTTAGCACCTGTCGTTCCATCCTATGCACCCATTTACAATGGTGATTGCGGTCGTATTCACGTACTTTATGTGAGATAAATTAACCAGTTCTTTTATTGCTGAAGTCGCCACAAAAAACTTTTATTTACAAATACAGTACAATACAATGGTGAAACATTTCACGTTAACAGCAATTCAAAACCTCAACACACAATAATACATACTGTACAGTACTGTATGATTATTTATTTATAATACAGTATACAGCTCTGTACTGTATATGCAGTATACAGTATACTGTACTATATTTGGGCCTTGTCTTTGGGGGTTTATTCATGCAATTATTAGGGTGACCTGCCGTTGGAAATACTGACACAGTACAATCCTAGCTACACCACCCACGCCCTCCCTTAGAGTTTTTAATCCCTCCCTGGCCAAGCATCAATCGTCTGGCTAATCCAATCCAAGCCATTGTTTTGTTAATCTGGCCCTGGGTTGGCTACGGTAACAAGATTCATACAGTACAGTATAGTAAAGGGTAGACAACAAATGGTCTTGCAGTATATTACTACAAATCTGTCAGGTTGACCAGAATCACTGCGGATATCGGACAATAATACAATTTTATTAATTCTATGTAGAATTAATAAAATTGTATTATTTTCAGATATCCGCAGTGATTCTGGTCAACCTGACAGATTTGTAGTAATACAGTATACTGCAAGACCATGTGTTGTCTACCCTTTACTACAGTATACTGTATGAATGACAATAGAGTGCTGTATACTTTATAAGGGGAATCCTTCTGATCAACTCTCTTTGATCAACACTGATAAATATCATATTTATACCCCTTTAGCACCTGTCGTTCCATCCTATGCACCCATTTACAATGGTGATTGCGGTCGTATTCACGTACTTTATGTGAGATAAATTAACCAGTTCTTTTATTGCTGAAGTCGCCACAAAAAACTTTTATTTACAAATACAGTACAATACAATGGTGAAACATTTCAAATTAACAGCAATTCAAAACCTCAACACACAATAATACATACTGTACAGTACTGTATGATTATTTATTTATAATACAGTATACAGCTCTGTACTGTATATGCAGTATACAGTATACTGTACTATATTTGGGCCTTGTCTTTGGGGGTTTATTCATGCAATTATTAGGGTGACCTGCCGTTGGAAATACTGACACAGTACAATCCTAGCTACACCACCCACCCCCTCCCTTAGAGTTTTTAATCCTTCCCTGGCCAAGCATCAATCGTCTGGCTAATCCAATCCAAGCCATTGTTTTGTTAATCTGGCCCTGGGCTGGCTACGGTAACAAGATTCATACAGTACAGTATAGTAAAGGGTAGACAACAAATGGTCTTGCAGTATATTACTACAAATCTGTCAGGTTGACCAGAATCACTGCGGATATCAGAAAATAATACAATTTTATTAATTCTATGTAGAATTAATAAAATTGTATTATTTTCAGATATCCGCAGTGATTCTGGTCAACCTGACAGATTTGTAGTAATACAGTATACTGCAAGACCATGTGTTGTCTACCCTTTACTACAGTATACTGTATGAATGACAATAGAGTGCTGTATACTTTATAAGGGGAATCCTTCTGATCAACTCTCTTTGATCAACACTGATAAATATCATATTTATACCCCTTTAGCACCTGTCGTTCCATCCTATGCACCCATTTACAATGGTGATTGCGGTCGTATTCACGTACTTTATGTGAGATAAATTAACCAGTTCTTTTATTGCTGAAGTCGCCACAAAAAACTTTTATTTACAAATACAGTACAATACAATGGTGAAACATTTCAAGTTAACAGCAATTCAAAACCTCAACACACAATAATACATACTGTACAGTACTGTATGATTATTTATTTATAATACAGTATACAGCTCTGTACTGTATATGCAGTATACAGTATACTGTACTATATTTGGGCCTTGTCTTTGGGGGTTTATTCATGCAATTATTAGGGTGACCTGCCGTTGGAAATACTGACACAGTACAATCCTAGCTACACCACCCACCCCCTCCCTTAGAGTTTTTAATCCCTCCCTGGCCAAGCATCAATCGTCTGGCTAATCCAATCCAAGCCATTGTTTTGTTAATCTGGCCCTGGGCTGGCTACGGTAACAAGATTCAGCAGGAGGCCAGCCAGAGTATCATCCCACCATCCACCTCCCTTAGAGGGAGGCCTGCCTGCTTTGGAAAAATCCCCTCTCGAATTGGAAATGTAAATCTGATGTGCATCCGTTTGCTTACAGTAACTGTTCTGTTCAGAACAGCCACTGCTTCTAAATTACTGAAAATATACAGGATAAATATACAGTAATGTGAAATAATCCATTCTGTGGGTCTGAGAGGGTTGAAAGTCACCAGGTCCTCATACAGTACAGAACATTCTCGAATACCTTTAGAATAAAAATACAGTATATATAAATATACAGTATAAATATTGCACAGTATAATGTTAAATAACCCATCCTGTTCTTTTTCCCTTCATACTGTAACAGTATCCTCATTGTGTCTGCGGTACAGTAGTTCATTGAGAGAGGAGAGGTTTTGTGTACATCATTACTGCTGTTTATATACTGTACATTTGACTGCACAAGCAGATTTGACGGAACACAAGGCCCGCCTTCCCTCTTGGGCACCCTTTTTCCTGGAACGACAAGAAAACAAAAACTTTCTTCAGTTACTGTACTGTACTGTATGTGCGTACTGTATTATGGTAGAACTACTGTACAGTAGGTGGCTGGTGCAGCTTTCTCTGGAAAGAAAAAAATGGAGCAGTTAGTAGGCAGTTACTGTAGTACTGTCAAACTAGTCTACTGTACTGTATACTGGAACTACTGTATACTCTGACTATTGGGAAAGAAAAAATCTTTGCCATACTTACCTGTATCATACTGTACTTACTGTACAATACTACAGCACTGTACTACTTTCCTGATGCTTGCCCATTGCGCGCGATGACAATGGGCAACACAGTGGCAATATGGTCTATATATTTATTGCATCGTTCCACGGTGAGTACATCGTTCCAAAAACTCATTATGGCTTTATACAACTCGTCCTTCTTGGAGGGTTTCGCCACTTTACGGATGTGGTCCTTCAGCTGATGCCAGACCATTTCGATCGGATTGAAGTCTGGCGATCTGTGATTGGAAAGAAAGGACAATTAGTTTAAGAGATACAGTACACCGTAAAAACAGTGGGGAACATAAATGGGACACGGTCTACTGCACTTACTCCGCTGGCGTTTTCACCCAGTTGATGCCGCGCTCAAGGATATGCGCCGTCGACGCGGTGTGCTTGGGATCATTGTCCTGGTAAAAGCGATGACCATTGGGAAAGTCTCGTGTGATGTATCGCACTATCACGGGCACAATGTTGTCTTGGAAGAAATCTTTATTCATGATTCCTATAGCAAGAAAAGAAAAGTGCTCAATAGTACAGTACAGTGCATACGGTAAGGCAACACTAGTCAAGTACAGTGCATTAGGCGGCATTATATTTGAGAAATTGTACCTTCAAAGACGACAATGCATCCCGGTCCACGCCTAGAGATGGCACCCCACACATGCAGCTTCACAGAGTGTTTTGGCCGCGGCTTCAAAGTTATGCGGCCTTTTTTGTGGAACGCAAATCTTGCAAATCTCTCCAGCGACACAGTACACTCATCAGTGAAGATGCAATCCTGGAAAGTCTCACCGCTGTCGATCCATGCTTGGGCCTGTAGCACTCTTTTGATTTTGTTTGCGTCCCGTATCATGGGGTACGCTCTGTAATGACAATGAATAAAAAATGTTAGCGTCACAGCGCAGTACAGTTTGCAAAACAACACTTTTACTTTACAGTACCTCCTGTACTGTCCAGTACTAAACTCACACGTCCATATTTCCATCCAATTCTGCGTCTCATCTTCTTTATGCTGCTCTCGGATACAGTCAGATTGTGCTTTTCCTGCAGAGTGTTTTTAACCCTTAATGCGCTCCTCTCATCATTCTCCTCACTTATCCTGTCCACCAGAAGAGTAGTCTCCCTACAATGCAAAGAAATTATATTGTGTTATTAATATGCAGCAATATAAAATGTATACTGTATACTGTACATGTAATGTTGTAATATACAGTAAATATAAATATACAAAAAATGTATACTGCTGTACTATAAATATAAATAGACAAAATATACAGTATACAGTACTGTTGTAATATAAATATACTATATAAATATACTGTTGTTATATCATAATAAATACACATCATATACTGTATATTCCGTTGTAAGATGAATTGCAATATACCAAAAGTGTATACTGCTGCACAAAAAATATAAATTGACCACACATACACTAATTACTGTTGTAATATAATAAATATACTATATAAATACGGTATACTGTTGTTATATCATAATAAATACACATCATATACTGTATATTCCGTTGTAAGATGAATTGCAATATACCAAAAGTGTATACTGCTGCACAAAAAATATAAATTGACCACACATACAGTACACTACAGTATATACTGTTGTAATATAAATATACTATATAAATACGGTATACTGTAGATGTACACTACAGTTTTCTATATTTTTTTTGGTTAAGTTTTATAAATAAAGTATACTTACGCATTTGTTACCTTTGGTGCCTTTTTCCGGTCTCTGTTTTTTCCTTGTGCATGATAGCACACGGTGCTTGATGGCACAACGAGGCCAGAAGCAGTTAACCAGCGCTGGATATCTGCAATTCGTTTTCCGCTCGTGTACATATCCTTCATTCTCATGCTGAGATCCTTTGAAATCTTCTTTACAGGCATTGCTGCGAGTACTGTAGAAAGAAATACAAACACAAGAATGTGTATTCGATGTTTAGTCGATGTGTATTCAATGTGCAGTGAATCCACAAAATGGATGGTGTATTTATATGTTAATGACTCACATTACAAACCACCCACTTTCAACACCTGTACCTGGCCGCCATGCATAAAAGGTTGTACACGTTGCATAGCCCACCACTTGCTGATCTTTATCTGAGCCATTGTCCAGATACTGCATTGTGCCTCCCGCTTACATGGAGCATCCCCGGTTCTATGGACGAAAGAACCATCTCACCTCTGCTGTGCCTGCCACACTGAAAAAGAGAAAGGCAGTTACCGTTTCCAAGCCAAAGGCAAAGCGACAGGCTAAGGCCAACAAAGAAAACCTTCTGCTGACCCCAAAGGCTAAGGCTTTTAAAACACGTCAGCCTTATTATGTGAAGAAGAAATACGGTACTGTGCTCGGTACGCAAGACGAATGGCAGCCAACTCACCGAATCCGCAGACCACTTGCTCCCATAAGCTTCGACGACTCTGCTGTAGCTGTCCCGGAAATCTTCAGCCCGGTTTCTCCACCCCCATCTTCTCCAGTTCCATCTGAAGATGCTGCTGCCTCTGAAATCCACGGGTCACTGTCTCCTTTGCTCTTGGACGACTCTGCTTCTCTCCCGGAAATCCAGCGGTCACCTTCTCCATCCCTCTTCGATGACGCTGCAGCTTCTCCTGTACCGGGCATCTCCAGGTCACCTCCTCCACTCTCCATCGATGCCGCTTCTCTCCAGAGAACCCCCATCTCATCCTCCGTTGCACCCATCCCCCCAGATCTCCAGATGCCATGCACAAGCAGCTCGTTAGACCGGATCCTGAATGGGCTAACTGTGGATCTCCCCGGGAATTCTATTGTGCTGGCAAAGCTAGATCTGCTTCTGGAGTCGGTGCTACATATGGAGCAACGGATGCTACAAATGGAGCAACGGCTGGATCAACGGATGCTACATATGGAGCAACGGATGGATCAACGGATGGACAAGATAGAGGCTGACAAAGCGGGCATACATTATTTGCTCGGTGTTAATGCCCCTGTTTCCCCGACGCTGGAGCAGGGGGGTGACATGGATGTGATGCATGGTACCTTTGACCCCCTTCCATCACCAAGCACACCCCCTCCACCAGAAGATGCAGTGTACTATGCTATTGAGGAGGACATGACAACCCCGTCAAGACCACGCCAGGAGACAACCCGGCGACCACTACCGGAGGAAAGCTTCCTCCCAGACACCCTACCATTGCCCATCGCCTCAAGTACACCCGCTCCCAAAAGACCTCCTACACCCGCTCGCATACAAACAGTGCCCGACATCTCCCTGTGCGATCTGCCACCGGCGCTGAGGGAGAAGTATAGGGTGAGGAGTGCTGGTATACCACACAAGTATGCCTTGATCATATTTAAACACCATGTTCCCTACACATTGTACTGCGAGTGGATGTTCAAAGTAAATTACGATGGGAATCGCCATAAAAAGGACCTTCCTTCTAATTTAAGGAAAAAGATTCTGGAAGAAATGCAGCGCTATTATCCTGTTACAGATCCTGTAATGAGAGGCGTTAGAGACTGCATTAATGGCGTTTTGCGCGATGCAAGGCATCGGCCATGGATGGAAAATGGGCAGGACTTTCAGTGAGACCATACTGTAATATTGTGCTGTACTGTATAGTACATGTTTTACCCTATAGTACCTGCTGTACTTAAACAAAGGATACTGTATGTTGTTGTGTGATGCACGATTTTTGTACTGTATTTGTAAATAAAAGTTTTTGGTGGCGACTTCAGCAATAAAAGAACTGGTTAATTTATCTCACACTCAGTACTACTGTACAAACTGCTTTTTGCTGCCAGATTGCAAACCCGCAAGACCAGCAACATTGTAACAAAAGAGCAATGAGCGCGCAATTGGCGTGGGAACTTCTGTTCTAAGGCCCCTAGAAATAATATTCTTTATTTTATTTATAAACTCACATTTATAAACCCCGTCACCCACCCCCGCTACACACAATAAAAAATAATCATACACAGCATCCCCGCAATAAATAAATAAATAAATACAAATAAATACATTTGAAATACATTTTTATTTATAGTGTAGATGTGCAGGGGGTCTCGGGAGCTGAACCGCACTGGTTTCAGGTCGGGGGACCTCCTGCCCCCCTAGATACAGGCCCCTTTAGGGGGTGCCGGTATCCCTCTGCGTTAAGGCCCCGATCACGTGACCGCGGCCTTTTAAACCAAGCAGAGCAGAGGGATACCGGCACCCCCTAAAGGGGCCTGTATCTCGGGGGGCACGGTGTCCCCAGACCTGAAACCTGTGCGCTTCTGCTCCGGAGACCCCCTGCACATCTACACTGTGAATAAAACACACACATCATTAAAGAATCATTCTTTACCTTAGCGGCTATGCGCTATGGTAAAGAAGCAGCATTTCTGTATTTTTAATAATATTGTACAGTGAGCAGGGGGTTCCCTGAGACAGAAATCTAATCTCAGGGGACCCCCTGCTCCTGCACAATATTATTAAAAGTTCAGAAATGATGCTTCATTAGCATAGCGTATAGCCGCTAAGGTAATGAAGGGGTTAAGGCATAATAACCAATAAATACATTCAATACACTACCCACTACCCATGGCAACCTCCGCTGCTACTGCTGTACAGTAAAACAGAGAAAAAAATTAACACTTTCAAAGTAATGTCCCCTAACCCCTTTATCACCATAGCGGTTATTAACCGCTACAGTCATGAAGGGGTTAACCCACCCACACCCACCACTCGGGACGCCTACTGTACATACCCTCCCACTCTAACCCCCCACCCCGTGAGGCCTAACCACCCTCAACCCTCACCCACTAACTACCCACAAGGGAGGCCTACCCACATACCGTTGGGGAACCCCCCCAACCCCCACCCCCAGTCCCCGCAATCAAAACAATGCACAGCCCCACAATAAACAGCATTCTATTTATTAAATACATTACCCACCCCTGTGCCCCCCCATAAATACAAGATTTATTCTTTTACATACAGGGTCCATAACGCAGCCCCACGCTAGTCCCCGGTGGGCTGGCAGGGCACCTGGACAGACCTACAGTTTACCAGCAGCATTCCACAGGTTCTGGAGGCCTGCTGGTGGATCCTGCCAGCACGATGGCGCCCAGGTGGTCTCTTTGGGTCACCGTGAGCCAAAATTGGGTCCCCACGGTAGGCCCAAGGATGTCTGCGAGCCCCAGGTCAAACCCACAGTTGTCTGCGGGGCCTCGGGTGGTTCCCATGGGGGTCTGGGGAACTCACGGGTGCTCACTACGGGTCCGCGGTGCCCCCACAGAAGTGGGACCACACATCATCATCCCCGCACCTACGGGTCGGCGGTGCCCCCACAGAAGTGGGACCACACATCGTCATCCCCGCAGACTACGGGTCCGCGGTGCTCCCACAGAAGTGGGACCACACATCATCATCCCCGCATGTGTCACCCGTGGAACCACCAGCCTGCTACCCTTTAGGATAACCGAGGATTCCCCATGGGTGGTCTCCAGAGGTCCCACGCAAAACCACGGAAGTAACCCTGAATGTAAAAAAAATAAACCTGGCCTATACATTCAATACATACACCCTCCCCCCCAACACCTACAGTACAATAATGTGCAAAATAACTATTATCCAGATATGGATAATAGATTAATTGCCCATTATTAAAAACATTAACTAGCATATTCAAATAAATAAAGTACTACTGACCTCATCAATACGAAGTGTCCGACGTCAGCGCCTTCCTTTTCTTGCCCACACAATACATAGCCAAAACCAAGCCAATACATTGCAAGTACATTCAGATATCAATTAACCCTTAAACACCTTATCGGATAATAACCGCAAAGGTAATTAAGGGGTTAAGCCACACAGGCACGATACCCACCCTTCACCCATGAATTTGTACTGTGGCTTCATCATGCAACTATATACTGTATATATATACTGTACTGTATATATATAGAGAGAGACAGAGAGAAAGAGAGAGAGAGAGAGAGAGAGATATACAGTACAGTATATATATATATTGTACAGTATATATATATATATATATATATATATATATATATATATATATACACACGTTATATACACACCCATGATAAACCAATATACAGTACAAATAAATGTAGAAGGGTTATCAAAAGCACTGTCCTACAACCAAACACTTCTCCATACAGTACATACACACTAAATTAAAATCAATTTCCTTTAATATTCTTAACTGATCTCTCAATCTAAATCATCACTAAACCTCTGAAAAGCCATTTAAACAACTTACATTCCAATATAAATGATGCCTCAATATCTATGCACCATATACATTCTGCAAATTAATCAAACGTAAACAAAAATCAATTAGCAATCATTATTTACATCCCTAAACAATTCACACTCAATCACGAACAATGAAACCATTAACAGATTCACGCCTAGAGCAGAACAATTAAGCCTTTGAAAAAATATAAGTACCGACAAAAATACAACCAAGGCTACTGTACCTATCCCTGACCTTCCTCAAACACACAATACAATACCAAGGAATACATCTACTGTATCTAATTTTAAAATACTTTAAACTCACAAAATAATTAAAAACACATCTAATCCAGCTTTTAAAACATCATCATTTCTTACCCTGAATGTATACTGTACAGTATATCTCTCTAGACATATACAGTATACTGTACATACATACATACAGTGGCAAGAAATGATATACCACAAAAAAAAAATACACATGTTAAAAAACCTTTTGAAAAAATTAACAAGTTAAATAAAATACATTTCTTTACTGTAGTTCACTTACCATTACTTGCCCCCACCGATTCCCGTTGCGCAGCTTACTCACGAACCAATCCACGATCAGGAACCCATAAAATAATAAACCATTCAAAATAATAAACATTAATCTAAAAATCCAAATCAATCCACGGGTCTTCTACTTGTAATCCATCTTCATCTGTATTCTTCTTTCTTCTATCTTCTTCCGGGCGGGGCAGGGCGTGGTCTTCTTTCCATCATCGGCCACGCCCTTGTCTTTTTTCTTCTCCGGAGGTCCTTCCTCCGCGGCGTCTGGCTGCAAAATGAGACGACATAGGCTTTTAAAGGCCTATGACGTCACATTTTGCGTCATGGTTCCCACGGTCCTGATTGGACCGTGAAAACCATGTGTTTTGGCCGACAAAAAAAAAATGATGACGTCACTTAAAGGGAATGAAAGCACAGCCAATCAGAATGGCTTTGCTTCAATTGCCTTTAAGATGACGTCATGAAAAGGCACATGGCCGTGCACACATGGTACTAGAGCCAATCAGAGCGTGGGAACTTTATCCCTACTCTGATTGGCTCTGGTATACCATGTGTCAGGGGCTTGGGGGAGAAAGGATGTGACGTCAATGAAAACCTGTCACGTGGTACGGTAGCCAATCAGAGCGTGGGAACTTTATCCTTATTGACGTCACATCCTTTCTCCCCCAAGCCCCTGACACATGGTATACCAGAGCCAATCAGAGTAGGGATTAAGTTCCCACGCTCTGATTGGCTACCATACCATGTGAGGGCAGCCATGTGCCTTTTCATGACGTCATCTTAAAGGCAATTGAAGCAAAGCCATTCTGATTGGCTGTGCTTTCATTCCCTTTAAGTGACGTCATCATTTTTTTTTTGTCGGCCAAAACACATGGTTTTCACGGTCCAATCAGGACCGTGGGAACCATGACGCAAAATGTGACGTCATAGGCCTTTAAAAGCCTATGTCGTCTCATTTTGCAGCCAGACGCCGCGGAGGAAGGACCTCCGGAGAAGAAAAAAGACAAGGGCGTGGCCGATGATGGAAAGAAGACCACGCCCTGCCCCGCCCGGAAGAAGATAGAAGAAAGAAGAATACAGATGAAGATGGATTACAAGTAGAAGACCCGTGGATTGGTTTGGATTTTTAGATTAATGTTTATTATTTTGAATGGTTTATTATTCTATGGGTTCCTGATCGTGGATTGGTTCGTGAGTAAGCTGCGCAACGGGTGTCGGTGGGGGCAAGTAATGGTAAGTGAACTACAGTAAAGAAATGTATTTTATTTAACTTGTTAATTTTTTCAAAAGGTTTTTTAACATGTGTATTTTTTTTTGTGGTATATCATTTCTTGCCACTGTATGTATGTATGTATGTATATACAGTATGTCTAGAGAGATATATACTACAGTACAGTACAGGGTAAGAAATGATGTTGTTTTAAAAGCTGGATTAGATGTGTTTTAAATAATTTTGTGTATGCTGCTACTGTATGCTTTATTGTGAGTTTAAAGAATTTAATTAGATACTGTAGATGTATTCCTTGGTATTGTATTGTATGTTTGAGGAAGGTCAGGGATAGGCTTGGTTTGTAAAGGTTGTATTTTTGTCGGTACTTATATTTTTTCAAAGGCTTAATTGTTCTGCTCTAGGCATGAATTTGTTAATGGTTTTATTGTTCGGGATCTAGTGTGAATTGTTTAGGGATGTAAATAATGATTGCTAATTGATTTTTGTTTACGTTTGATTAATTTGCAGAATGTATATGGTGCATAGATATTGAGGCATCATTTATATTGGAATGTAAGTTGTTTAAATGGCTTTTCAGAGGTTTAGTGATGATTTAGATTGAGAGATCAGTTATGAATATTAAAGGAAATTGATTTTAATTTAGTGTGTATGTACTGTATGGAGAAGTGTTTGGTTGTAGGACAGTGCTTTTGATAACCCTTCTACATTTATTTGTACTGTATATTGGTTTATCATGGGTGTGTATATAACGTGTGTATATATATATATATATATATATATATATATATATATATATATATATATATATACTGTACAATATATATATATACTGTACTGTATCTCTCTCTCTCTCTCTCTCTCTCTCTCTTTCTCTCTGTCTCTCTCTATATATATACAGTATATATATATATATATACAGTATATAGTTGCATGATGAAGCCACAGTACAAATTCATGGGTGAAGGGTGGGTATCGTGCCTGTGTGGCTTAACCCCTTAATTACCTTTGCGGTTATTATCCGATAAGGTGTTTAAGGGTTAATTGATATCTGAATGTACTTGCAATGTATTGGCTTGGTATTGGCTATGTCTTGTGTTGGCAAGAGAAGGAAGGAAGGCGCTGGCGACGGACACTTCGTATTGATGAGGTCAGTAGTACTTTATTTATTTGTATATGCTAGTTAATGTTTTTAATAACGGGCAATTAATCTATTATCCATATCTGGATAATAGTTATTTTGCACATTATTGTACTGTAGGTGTTGGGGGGGAGGGTGTATGTATTGAATGTATAGGCCAGGTTTATTTTTTTTACATTCAGGGTTTGATTCCGTGGTTCTGCGTGGGGCCTATGGAGACCACCTCTGGGTATTCTCGGGTATCCCAAGGGTATCAGGCTGGTGGTTCCATGGGTGACACATGCGGGGATGATGATGTGTGGTCCCACTTCTGTGGGGGCACCGCGGACCCGTAGTCTGCGGGGATGACGATGTGTGGTCCCACTTCTGTGGGGGCACCGCCGACCCGTAGGTGCGGGGATGATGATGTGTGGTCCCACTTCTGTGGGGGCACCGCGGACCCGTAGTGAGCACCCGTGAGTTCCCCAGACCCCCATGGGAACCACCCGAGACCCCACAGACACCTGTGGGTTTGACCCGGGGCTCCCAGACATCCTTGGGCCTACCGTGGGGACCCAATTGTGGCTTACGGTGACCCAAAGAGACCACCTGGGCGCCATGGTGCTGGCAGGATCCACCAGCAGGCCTCCAGAACCTGTGGAATGCTGCTGGTAAACTGTAGGTCTGTCCAGGTGCCCTGCCAGCCCACCGGAGACTAGCGTGTGGCTGCGTTATGAACCCTGTATGTAAAAGAATAAATCTTGTATTTATGGGGGGGCACAGGGGGTGGGTAATGTATTTAATAAATATAATGCTGTTTATTGTGGGTCATTGTACTGTTTTTATTGTGGGGACTGGGGGTGGGGTGTTTCCCCAACGGTATGTGGGTAGGCCTCCCTTGTGGGCACTGACTGGGTGGTTAGGCCTCACGGGGGGGGGTTAGTATGGGAGGGTATGTAGGCATCCCGAGTGGTGGGTGAGGGTGGGTTAACCCCTTCATGACTGTAGCGGTTAATAACCGCTATGGTGATTAAGGGGTTAGGGGACATTACTTTGTATGTTTAAATTTTTGTGTCTGTTTTGCAGAAGCGGAGGGGCCATGGCCAGGATGGGGGGGGGGTAACGGTACAGTATGTGGGTAGGGGGTGAGGGTGGTTAGACCTCACAGTATGCACATTGGGTCCCCCCTCCCCACATTTACATACTGTACACTGCACGACATCAATGCAGGGAGGGAGATTTACTGGTAAGGAAGGCTTTAGGCCTTTATATCTCTCTCCCTTCAGTGTAATCTGTTTAACAGACACATTAGGGGGGAAGGGGCTTTAGGCCTTTATATCTCTCTCCCTTCATTGTAATCTGTTTAACAGAAACATTAGGGGGGGAAGGGGCTTTAGGCCTTTATATCTCTCTCCCTTCAGTGTAATCTGCTTAACTGAAACATTAGGGGGGAGGGGGCTTTAAACAATGCTGTGTATAATGTATAAGGTTTTTTACAATTAGATAGATGTAATCCTTGGTATTGTATTATTAAATGGATTATTATTATTATTGTCTGTACTGTATAGAGAAGCGTTATTTGTAGGACAGTATGATTTTGATAACCATTCTTCATGTACTGTATTTGTATATTGGTTCATCATCTGTGTGTATATACTGTATACTATATATATATATATATATATATATATATATATATATATATATATATATATATAAACTGGGGTACCAGGGTTAAAATGATATATAAGTCAAGCCACCCTTTACCCATGTTGTTCATGTTCATTGTTCTTCATGCAAATGATCTTCATGCATGCATGTGACCTGCCTGTTTTGCTGTGATGTCACCTGGAGATATGGGAGAAGTGGCAGTCTGTAATCCTGCTGGCTTTCTTGCCATAATCTTTACGTAAGTGTCTATATTTTGCCTGTTATTGTATAATCTGTTGTGTTCACCTTTATCAAGGAATAAATTATATTTATCATATCTTAAGTCTCGTCCCAGTTCAAACCCAGGTATATATATATATATTTATATATATAGTTTTTGGTGTACAATTACAGCCTGTCGCAAGCTCTCGTGACAGGCTTGTAATTAACTGGTGACAGGCTTGTAATTAACTGGAAGGAGGGTTTAATCTGTGGAGGGTTTTTGTCACTTTTTTTACCCACCATAACCTTAATGACAGTGGTGATTACCTAGTCTAGTCTCAAACCTGCTAGCCATTAAGACCAACCTCACACTGATGATACCCATCAAGGTTGAAACATGTATGTGAGTGGGTCTAATGGCTTTGCATCTCATCCCAGCCTCTGTCTAAAAGCTGTGTTTAAAACAGCATGCATTGGCTTGAGGATTGGCTTGTGTAATACGAGCTTGAGACAAAAGGTGGCACTGAGTGCTCATTTGCATGTCATTTCCCAGAATCCCTTGCTGCAGTGGAAGCGCTGTATGCTGGGTGACAATGGGGAAAGACAGGGTTGCAGACCTGTCTAAGACATGCAAATGAACATACAGTAATATTTACAGTTGCTTTATGCTTTACTGTGGAGGGTTTTTGTCACTTTTTTTACCCACCATAACCTTAATGACAGTGGTGATTACCTAGTCTAGTCTCAAACCTGCTAGCCATTAAGACCAACCTCACACTGATGATACCCATCAAGGTTGAAACATGTATGTGAGTGGGTCTAATGGCTTTGCATCTCATCCCAGCCTCTGTCTAAAAGCTGTGTTTAAAACAGCATGCATTGGCTTGAGGATTGGCTTGTGTAATACGAGCTTGAGACAAAAGGTGGCACTGAGTGCTCATTTGCATGTCATTTCCCAGAATCCCTTGCTGCAGTGGAAGCGCTGTATGCTGGGTGACAATGGGGAAAGACAGGGTTGCAGACCTGTCTAAGACATGCAAATGAACATACAGTAATATTTACAGTTGCTTTATGTATATATATATGTATACAGTATATATATACTGTACACAGTATATACTGTATATGTACTGTATAGGGATTGTTATTATATATACTGTATACTGTATATATATATCCAGTATATACAGCTAAACCCCGTTATAACGCGGGTCTCGGGGTCCACCCCGAGACCACCGCGTTACTAACGGGGTCGCGAAGAAAAAAAAATGGCCGCCGCGCTTTAGCGCATATTCATCCCGCGGGACAGGAGATGGGAGCGGGCATGTCCCTCCGCTCCCCGCTTCCCCCTGTCACCGCGGGACAGCCCGCGGGGCAGGAGATGGGAGCGGGGATGTCCCTCCTGTCCCCGCTTCCCCCTGTCACCGCGGGACAGGCCGCGGGGCAGGAGATGGGAGCGGGCATGTCCCTCCGCTCCCCGCTTCCCCCTGTCACTGCAGGACAGGCCGCGGGGCAGGAGATGGGAGCGGGGATGTCCCTCCTGTCCCCGCTTCCCCTGTCACCACGTGACAGGGGGCGGTGCAGGAGATGGGAGCGGGGATGTCCCTCAGGTCGCCGCTTACCTCAGATCCCGCTGCCTGCATGGAGGTGGTAGCGGGGGGTTTCTTCTCCCCACCGCTGTCCCCGATTGCTCCCGCTGCCTGCATGGAGGTGGTAGCGGGGGGGTTTCTTCTCCCCACCGCTGTCCCTGGCGCTCCCGCTGCCTGCGTGGGAAGAGGGGGGGGGAGCGGGTGGTGGTGCTGGTCACGGCCTTTCCTCTGCTCCGACCCCACCCCCCGTCTGTGTAGAGTGAGAGAGTGTGTGTGTATATATGGGTGTGTGTATGTGGGTGTGAGTGTGTGTAAGTGTCTGTGAGTGTGTGTAAGTGTCTGAGTGTGTGTGTAAGTAAGTGTAAGAGCTGGAGCGGGAGGTGGGAGGTTTGACAGGGAGGGGGGGCGTGGCTTGAGCGGAGGGACCTGCTACTCTCCCCCCCCTCCCTCCACGGACTGCAGGAGGGACCCGCTACTCTCCCCCCCCCTCCCCAGACTGCAGGAGGGAGCTGCTACTCTCCCCCCCCCTCCCCGGACTGCAGGAGGGAGCTGCTACTCTCCCCCCCCCCTCCCTGGACTGCAGGAGGGAGCTGCTACTCTCCCCCCACTCCCTCCACTGGCTGCAGGAGGGACCCGCTACTCTCCCCCCCCCCCCTCCCTCCACGGACTCGGGCAGGAGCACTCATACATACACACATACACACACACACACACACACACACACACACACAGGCACTCACGCACTCATACACACACACGCGCGCACACACATGCAGGCACTCACGCACTCACACACACACACACACACAGACAGGCACTCGCACTCACACACACAGACCGCTAACCCCCCCACCCCCACCGCAGTCCAGGGCCCGCCGTAGCCGCAGCGCAGGGCCCCACCACCCCCCCCAACCCCCACAGCACAATGACTTCCCACCCCCTTAACTTTGTGAAACAAAAGTCACAAGACGTTGTACAGGCAAAATACATCTGTTAAAGTGCAGTTGTCTGTTTATTTCTATATAATAATTGTGTGCAGTGTGCAGTGTGTGTGCAGTGTGTCAGTGTGTGCAGTGTGAGCAATGAGGAGTGTGTGTGCAGTGTACAGTGTGTGTGCAGTGTGTCAGTGTGTGCAGTGTGAGCAATGAGCAGTGTGTGTGCAGTGTGTCAGTGTGTGCAGTGTGAGCAATAAGCAGTGTGTGTGCAGTGTGTCCAATGAGCAGTGTGTGTGCAGTGTGCAGTGTGTGTGCAGTGTGTGTGCAGTGTCAGTGTGTGCAGTGTGAGCAATGAGCAGTGTGTGTGCAGTGTGTGTGCAGTGTGAGCAATGAGCAGTGTGTGTGCAGTGTGCAGTGTGTGTGCAGTGTGTCCAATGAGCAGTGTGTGTGCAGTGTGCAGTGTGTGTGCAGTGTGTGTGCAGTGTGTCAGTATGTGCAGTGTGAGCAATGAGCAGTGTGTGTGCAGTGTGCAGTGTGTGTGCAGTGTGTCAGTATGTGCAGTGTGAGCAATGAGCAGTGTGTGTGCAGTGTGCAGTGTGTGTGCAGTGTGTCAGTGTGTGTGCAGTGTGAGCAATGAGCAGTGTGTGTGCAGTGTGTGTGCAGTGTGTGTGCAGTGTGTGTAGTGTGAGCAATGAGCAGTGTGTGTGCAGTGTGCAGTGTGTGTGCAGTGTGCAGTGTGTGTGCAGTGTGTCAGTGTGAGCAATGAGCAGTGTGTGTGCAGTGTGGAGTGTGTGTGCAGTGTGGCAGTGTGTGTGCAGTGTGAGCAATGAGCAGTGTGTGTGCAGTGTGTGTGCAGTGTGTGTGCAGTGTGTGCAGTGTGAGCAATGAGCAGTGTGTGTGCAGTGTGCAGTGTGTGTGCAGTGTGTCAGTATGTGCATTGTGAGCAATGAGCAGTGTGTGCAGTGTGTGTGCAGTGTGTCAGTGTGTGCAGTGTGAGCAATGTGCAGTGTGTGTGCAGTGTGTCAGTGTGTGTGCAGTGTGAGCAATGAGCAGTGTGTGTGCAGTGTGTGTGCAGTGTGTGTGCAGTGTGTGTAGTGTGAGCAATGAGCAGTGTGTGTGCAGTGTGCAGTGTGTGTGCAGTGTGCAGTGTGTGTGTAGTGTGTCAGTGTGAGCAATGAGCAGTGTGTGTGCAGTGAGTGTGTGCAGTGTGTGCAGTGTGCAAAAAAAAAAAAATGAAAAAAAAACATTTTTAAATTTTTTTTTTTTTTTAAACGGGAGCCATGGGAAAACCGCGTTATAACCGAATCGCGGTATAACGAGGCGCATTATAACGGGGTTTAGCTGTATACAGTATATACTGTACAGTATATATTTATTTCTCTTCATGTATTTATTTATTTATTTAGATTTATTTATTAATTGTGGGTCTGCTGTGCGTGAATTTTTTTTATTGGGGGTGAGGGGGGTGTTTGGCCCTTGGTGTGAGACAGACAGGCACTCGCACTCACACACACAGACCGCTAACCCCCCCACCCCCACCGCAGTCCAGGGCCCGCCTTAGCCGCAGCGCAGGGACCCACCACCCCCCCAACCCCCACAGCACAATGACTTCCCACCCCCTTAACTTTGTGAAACAAAAGTCACAAGACGTTGTACAGGCAAAATACATCTGTTAAAGTGCAGTTGTCTGTTTATTTCTATATAATAATTGTGTGCAGTGTGCAGTGTGTGTGCAGTGTGTCAGTGTGTGCAGTGTGAGCAATGAGGAGTGTGTGTGCAGTGTACAGTGTGTGTGCAGTGTGTCAGTGTGTGCAGTGTGAGCAATGAGCAGTGTGTGTGCAGTGTGTCAGTGTGTGCAGTGTGAGCAATGAGCAGTGTGTGTGCAGTGTGTCCAATGAGCAGTGTGAGTGCAGTGTGCAGTGTGTGTGCAGTGTGTGTGCAGTGTCAGTGTGTGCAGTGTGAGCAATGAGCAGTGTGTGTGCAGTGTGTGTGCAGTGTGAGCAATGAGCAGTGTGTGTGCAGTGTGCAGTGTGTGTGCAGTGTGTCCAATGAGCAGTGTGTGTGCAGTGTGCAGTGTGTGTGCAGTGTGTGTGCAGTGTGTCAGTATGTGCAGTGTGAGCAATGAGCCGTGTGTGTGCAGTGTGCAGTGTGTGTGCAGTGTGTCAGTATGTGCAGTGTGAGCAATGAGCAGTGTGTGTGCAGTGTGCAGTGTGTGTGCAGTGTGTCAGTGTGTGTGCAGTGTGAGCAATGAGCAGTGTGTGTGCAGTGTGTGTGCAGTGTGTGTGCAGTGTGTGCAGTGTGAGCAATGAGCAGTGTGTGTGCAGTGTGCAGTGTGTGTGCAGTGTGCAGTGTGTGTGCAGTGTGTCAGTGTGAGCAATGAGCAGTGTGTGTGCAGTGTGGAGTGTGTGTGCAGTGTGGCAGTGTGTGTGCAGTGTGAGCAATGAGCAGTGTGTGTGCAGTGTGTGTGCAGTGTGTGTGCAGTGTGTGTGCAGTGTGTGCAGTGTGAGCAATGAGCAGTGTGTGTGCAGTGTGCAGTGTGTGTGCAGTGTGTCAGTATGTGCATTGTGAGCAATGAGCAGTGTGTGCAGTGTGTGTGCAGTGTGTCAGTGTGTGCAGTGTGAGCAATGTGCAGTGTGTGTGCAGTGTGTCAGTGTGTGTGCAGTGTGAGCAATGAGCAGTGTGTGTGCAGTGTGTGTGCAGTGTGTGTGCAGTGTGTGTGCAGTGTGTGTAGTGTGAGCAATGAGCAGTGTGTGTGCAGTGTGCAGTGTGTGTGCAGTGTGCAGTGTGTGTGTAGTGTGTCAGTGTGAGCAATGAGCAGTGTGTGTGCAGTTTGCAGTGTGTGTGCAGTGTGGCAGTGTGAGCAATGAGCAGTGTGTGTGCAGTGAGTGTGTGCAGTGTGTGCAGTGTGCAAAAAAAAAAAATGAAAAAAAAACATTTTTAAATTTTTTTTTTTTTTTTTTTTAAACGGGAGCCATGGGAAAACCGCGTTATAACCGAATCGCGGTATAACGAGGCGCATTATAACGGGATTTAGCTGTATACAGTATATACTGTACAGTATATATTTATTTCTCTTCATGTATTTATTTATTTATTTAGATTTATTTATTAATTGTGGGTCTGCTGTGCGTGAATTTTTTTTATTGGGGGTGAGGGGGGTGTTTGGCCCTTGGTGTGAGTTTAGGACTTGCAGCAGCAGCACAATTAATAAATAAATCTAAATAAATAAATAAATAAATGACAATAAATACATTTGAAATACATTTTTATTGATAGTGTAGATGTGCAGGGGGTCTCCGGAGCTGAAGCGCACAGGTTTTAGGTCTGGGGACCCCGTGCTCCCCGAGATACAGGCCCCTTTAGGGGGTGCCGGTATCCCTCTGCTCTGCTTGGTTTACAGGCCGCGATCACGTGATCGGGGCCTTTAAACGCAGAGGGATACCGGCACACCCTAAAGGGGCCTGTATCTCGGGGGGCACGGGGTCCCCAGACCTAAAACCAATGCAATTCAGCTCCGGAGACCCCCTGCACATCTACACTATCAATAAAAATGTATTTCAAATGTATTTATTGTCATTTATTTATTTATTTATTAAGATTTATTTATTTATTTTTTGGCGGCTGCTGTGTGTGTATTTTTTTATTGTGGGTAGCGGGAGGGTGGGTGAATGGGGTATTAGCCCCAACGATGGTTGGGGAGGGCTTGCGGGGGGGGGTAGCGGGAGGGCTTAACCCCTTCATGACCGTAGCGGTATTAACTGCTACGGTCGTGAAGGGGTTAAGTGCACCCGCAACCCCCCCCCCTCCCGCAAGTCCTAAACTCACACCAAGGGCCAAATACCCCCCTCACCCATCCCCACTACACACAATAAAGCGGGCACGGTGGGTTAACCCCTTCATTGCCTTAGCGGCTATCCGCTATGGTAATGACGCAGCATTTTCTGTATTTTTAATAATATTGAGCAGGAGCAGGGGGGGGTCCCTGAGCATTAATTTCTGGCTCAGGGAACCCCCTGCTCACTGTACAATATTATTACAATACAGAAATGATGCTTCTTTACCATAGCGCATAGCCGCTAAGGTAAAGAACGAGTGTTTATTTATACTGTATATTGTATGTGTTTTATTGATACTGTACATGTGCAGAGGGTCTCCAGAGCAGAAGCGCCCAGGTTTCAGGTCTGGGGACCCCGTGCCCCCCGAGATACAGGCCCGTTTAGGGGGTGCCGGTATCCCTCTGCTGTGCTTGGTTTACAGGCCGCGATCACGTGATCGGGGCCTTTAAACGCAGAGGGATACCGGCACCCCCTAAAGGGGCCTGTATCTTGGGGGGCACGGGGTCCCCAGACCTAAAACCAATGCGATTCATCTCCGGAGACCCCCTGCACATGTACACTATCAATAAAAATGTATTTCAAATAATTTTTATTGTGCCGATGTTTGCGCAGAGAGAGAGCAGCGGATCTCTCTCTGCTGCAAACACATCACGCCCCCGCCGCCCATACAGTAGTATCATTTATGTATATGCATACAGTATACAGTACTGTATGTGTACAGTACTGTATGTTAGGGCTTATAGGGGTTGTTGTTATACAGTATATATATATATATACTGTACAGTATACAGTATATACTGCATTACAATTCATTATAGGGGACGGCTTCACAGAGAACAGCTCGCTAGCGCCACCATGTGTATTTTCACGGCATTGCAGTATTTCAGCAAGCCGGAATAAAAAGCTTAAATCCCTGCCGGAAAAGAACGCAATGCACTCTGGCAGAAAACGATCAGAAACCTGAATACACCCGAGTATACCCGAATTCGCGGGACTAGCCGAGCTCGAATAAAGTGTGTCGCCAGTGTAAGACTGATTTAATCCATTCATGAGATTATAGGCTCGTCAGAACTCTGTAATCAGATATTGCATGTACTGTCGCGGCCGAGTTTATTCTAACATTTACCCGGTCTCGGGCGCGACAGATACCAGGCGCGCGCCGCATTCTCCCGCGCACGCGCCGGAGCCTCGGAGGATCGGTCCTCATATCGGGGCTTCCCCCTCCCCTCTCCGGGTCCGCCGGGTCCCCCGGAGCCCCCCACCGCCATCCCCCACATTAGAGGAACCCAGGGCTCCCTCGGGGAGCCCTGGGCACGCGCGTCATGCGCGCACGCTCCCGATGAAGCGTGACCGTTCATCGATAACGCGCGGCATGCCGAGGGAAAAAACAAGCAAGCCGGGAAACCTCCCGGCTTGCGGCACTAGCCGAGTGAG
Organism: Ascaphus truei; assembly: GCF_040206685.1. Classification (NCBI taxonomy): domain Eukaryota; kingdom Metazoa; phylum Chordata; class Amphibia; order Anura; family Ascaphidae; genus Ascaphus; species Ascaphus truei. Next base: position 230,477,248 of record NC_134484.1, on the reverse strand, counting down.
GATAAAGTGTGCCGCCTCTGTATCATATATAGAAATACCTGAGTACAATAACATAGGCATACGTTTGGATGTATATTCCCACTGTATGTAAGTATACACTTCACCTAATTAATATCCAGAAACACATCTATGACTCATAGAGGCGGAGTCTGTGCCCGTGATCCAATCGGGTTCATAGTGTCTGGTGCATAATTCTACTCCAGTATCGTATGTAGTTGGATCAAAGATAGTATGGCAGCGTCCAGAGTATATGTATAGAAAGCAATAATAGGTATAGTAAGTATAGCTTAACCGTATAGAAAGAACTATATACCTATAAAGATGTTAAAATCATGTCCTTGTGATGGCCATAGTAATGTATTTTGTCATATAAAGGTAGTTAAATTCAGTGAAATTTTGTGTTAGAGTATAGTACATCGAATAATTCCTTTATGGTAAGTATTTTTGTATTTTAATGTATTTATTATTATTTTGATTCTTTTACGATCCGTTAATAAATTAATAAATACATACAGGTATATGCGCATGTGTGTGTCTTATTGTGTGTGGTTAATGCTTTCAACTATCGTCAGGTTTCTAATATACAATTGAGGCAGAATATTTCACACCCTTGCGAACGTGTACATATATATACATACACACCTAAGCATCAATGGATGTGATTGGCCAGATTAGCATAAATATATAATCCTTAAAGTTGGATAGTGGGACTAGTAGATATACACACATATATATATATATATATATATATATATGGAGAAGGAGTGGCTCAGTGAGTAAAGACACTGACTGACACTGAGATTGCTGCAGGGGAGCCTGGTTCAATTCCCGGTGTCGGCTCCTTGTGACCTTGGGCAAGTCACTTTATCTCCCTGTGCCTCAGGCACCAAAAACATAGATTGTAAGCTCCACGGGGCAGGGACCTGTGCCTGCAAAATGTCTCTGTAAAGCGCTGCGTACAATTAGCAGCGCTATACAAGAACATGCTATTATTATTATATATATATTTATATATATATATATATATATATATATATATATATATATATATATATATATATATATATATATATATATTTATGTGGCTCTATTTCGCACCTATACAAGCACACTTGTAAGTGAAAATGATAATAATAATAATAATAAAAGCGAATTGATGAGATGATCAACATCCAAGCGAACAGATCAATAAGTGATTTAATTATATTAGTTCATTATGAAATGTGAACCGTGTAGAATTGAATGAACAATTAGTTCATTAAGGGAATGTAAACCGTGTAGGAGTGAATAAACTGTTAAAATGATCTGCCCTTAATGGTCAATACAGATCTAGTTGTGATTAATAACTATATACCTGGATCCACATTTATAATCCCGTGATTAATAACCAAGTGTACATGTATATGTATGCTGTACTCTCTCCATCATTACAAAGGTGTAATATGATTACCTGAGTACATATTATGGATTATACATTAAATATTAACAATTTATAAGAAAGAGGAATAAATAAATCCCTCATTGAGTCCCTGTGGGAAGAGGGTCTGTAGTTGGAATATCCAACGACATTCTTTTTGTAGAAGCCATTTGTCCCAGTCCACCCCTCTGGGATCTCTAGGGATATGTTCGATGCCACAGAAATGCATGACCCTAGGGTCTCCTTTGTGATGTTCAATAATATGTCTCGCTAAAGGTGTATCTGTAGCATTCCGTACATTCCCTACTGTATGTGTTCTAAGATTCTTGTTTTTAATTGTCTGTGGGTCTTACCTATATACATCAGGCCACAATCACAAGTCATTAAATAAATTGTTCCACACATCAGACAGTTGATAAAATCTCTAATTTGGAAAGTGGCTGTATTGGCTGAATTGGAGAACTGCTTTGTAGTAGACATAAACCGACAGGCTTTACATCTTGAGCATAGAAATGATCCATGAGGTTTGGTACCCAGCCATGTTCTCTGTTGTGCTTGACTAAAGTGACTGTGTACTAATCTGTCTTTGATGTTGGTGTTACGTCTACAACCGATTGTCAGATTGTCTTTCAAGATCTTATGTAGATCTATGTCTTCTAATAGGACATGCCAATGTCTTTGGAGGATATTTATTATATCCTGCCATTGATTATTGTAGGTAGAAATTAATCTTATAGTTTCATCATTAGGTTTCCTTATATTGTTCACCAGTAGACTCGATCTAGGAGATGTCAAGGCCCTATAGTATGCCTTTTTGATAAGCTTATTACTATATCCTCTCATTTTGAACCTTTGTGACATATCCTTTGATTGCTTGGTAAATTCAGACGTGGTTGAGCAATTACGGCGTACCTTAAGAACTGTCAAATCGGTATATTGTTAGTAATGTACTTTGGATGATGACTATTTGCCATCAACAGTGTGTTGGTGGCTGTAGGCTTTCTATAAATGCTGGTTTCGACATTTCCTTCTGCTGATTTTGAGATACAGATATCCAGGAATTCTATTCTCTGTTTATCCATTTGAACCATTAACTTAAAATTGTGTAAATTATGGTTCAAATTGGTAATAAACTCATGGAGTAGTTCTTCAGGACCCTTCCAAATCAGCAGTATGTCGTCAATATATCTGACCCACAATTCCACTGACTCAGTATATTTTTCTTGAGTCTCTATGAAGACCACAGTTTCCTCCCACCAGCCTAGGTATAAATTGGCGTAGGTGGGAGCACAGGTGGTCCCCATAGCAGTACCCTATATTTGATGATACAGGGTATTGTGGAATAGAAAGAAATTGTGAGTCAAGACATAATCCAGTAGTTTAAGGACAAGTTCATTATGGGGTACACAATTAGTGCTCCTCGCTTTCAAAAAAGTGTGCTACAGCGTCAATTCCATAGTTGTGTGGAATACTAGAATACAACCCCTCCACGTCTAAGCCAACCAAAAAGGTATCAGGATCCAAAGTGATACCTTCAATTTTATGTAGGACATATGTAGTGTCTCTAACGTAGGATGGCAATGTTTCCACAAACGGGTGTAAAAACCGGTCAAGGTAGACGCTTACATTGGAGGTCAAATTTCCAATGTCGGAGTCAATAGGTCTTCCTGGTGGTGGTCTCGTTTTTTTGTGGATTTTAGGTAAATAATAGAAAGTTGCCAACTTGGAATTCCTGATCAGCATAAACTCAAATTCTTTCTTGGATATAAGTTTTTGTTTTAAGCCTTCATTGAGTATGTCAGTCAATTGTCTGAGGTAAAATGTAGTAGGATTAGTTTGTAGGATTGAGTAACATTTTACATCAGATAGTAGGCATTTACATTCTTTAGATAGTCGTCTTGGTTCAGGATAACAACATTTCCACCTTTGTCAGATGGTTTGACAATGATGGTTTTATCCTGTTCAAGATCTCTTAAGGCCAATCTTTCGGGATAAGTCAGATTTTGTTGTCCTTTGACTATAGGTAAATCCTGTAGATCTTTAGTAACAAGTTTATTAAAAACATCAACATTAGTACTATAGTTATAGGGGGGTACAAAGGTCGATTTCTTCCTTAGGTCAGTAAAAGGGCCTTCATCTGGGGGTCTAAGGCTTTCCTCTTCAAGGTGTTCTAGAATGTCAATAGTATCAAGTTGTTGTATATTGAGTAATTCCATGGGAGTATTCGCATTTTGCCATTGTCTACGTTTTTTGAAGAATTTGTGTAATGTCAATTTTCTACAAAATAAATTTAGATCTTTGACACATTCAAAATGATCTAGTTGACTTGTTGGGCAAAATGACAAACCCTTGGATAGCATACTGACATGATTTGGATTTAAAATCTTAGAGGATAGGTTTATCACCTGCGTTGCCTTATCCGTCTGACCCTCTTGGATGGTTCCCTGTAGGCCCATATTTGTAGGTCCCTTAGATACTCCTCCCTTCCCCCTCCTTGTCCTCCTCTTATGCCTGGAGTTGGGAAGAGGCCAGTATTCTCTAAAAAAGATCCCGATCTTTGGGGTACAGGGAATGGAGCTTAAATTCCCAAATTAGAGACGTCCTGTGTATGTATGCCTGTATCCAATTCTATATCGCTAGCAGAGGCTTCCCACTCAGTGGAAGATTCTTGTGTTTTTGGGTAGGTATTGTTCGGCCGATATCTAGTTTTAAAGCGGAAGATTTTACCATTTTTAAAATCCTCAAAGTCACGTATATATTTTGTATGTTTTCTTTCTTTGATGTCTTTTGTTAATTTTTCTATATTCGCTTTCAGTTTATTTTCTAGCGTTTCGAAATTAGGATCAGTTTGCCATTTATTCATACCTGATAAAAGAGCAGTGATTTCAACCTTTACCGCTTCCAATTTCTTAGTTTCATACTCAACTAATAATTTCATTAGTTGTGAGGAGCATTGGAGTAGAATTTTTTCCCAGTTAGCAATAAAGGTTGTATCAGTAATCTGGTCAGAAGGAGGGAGCCTAACCCGTAGTCCTCTCGGAACCAATTCAGTTTTCAGATAATTTTCAAGGCTCGCTACTTCCCACCAAATTTTTGCTCTTGAACTATATGTTCTATCCAAATCTCTAAAAAAAACATTGATATCGGCCAAGGGTACCTCCTCATTAGGTTTTGATATGACAGAGAAAATTTCTTTGGCCTCATTCAACCAGTTGTCAAAATCTTGTCCGTTAGTTAGAAAAGTCGTCATAACGCTATTCTGGTAACGCTATTATGATATGTATCCAATTACACTACGATATGAATCAGGATTATTTAAACTCTTACTCTATAGAGTCGGGAGCTGGTCTCATATATACAGAACAATAGCTGTCTCTCCTTTATATGTTAACTTCTGTTTCTAAGTCAGGTTTACCGCTCACCTTGCTTCCTGCTGTTGTCCGTATGAATCCAAGCTTTCTCACTTTTCTAGCAGATCCTATGCCCGCAGGGCCCAGTGTTGTGCCTGAAGTGTTTCCTCTGGATTTCGTGTTGCCCTTGCCCAGGATTGAAATACCCCTGTTGGACTTCTGTGCCTTGCATGTGGTGTCCATTCCTGTTTCTTGTGCTCCCACGGTGGACACGGGCATGCTTTTCTCTGCTTGTTCTTTGGTGCCTACTGCACCGTTCCCAGATGTCCAGACTTCAGACCGCATGCTCCCTAAACCTCAGATAGACAGGAATACTGGCCGACTATCGTTTGCCACTGCCACGGCAGAAAACTACATGAACTCTTCGACTGTCATACTCGACGTATTTAGGATAACCGGTCTGGACGGTTTCAAAAGTACTGCTTCAATATCTTGCAGTGAACCCTCCCGCCCAATACCCTCGCTAACCACCACCTAGAATTCCTTGGGAGCTAAAGACTCTTGCAACTTTTAACGTGCTGATTCCAGCAAAGTCATTGTCTGTCCTGAAGACCTCTCTGCCATTCATGTCCAACAATCCGTGTCTTGTGTCCCGTACTCTTGGACTATTACTATGCACCAGACACCTGGCTGCTGTCATTCTAATGTCTCTGTTCCGGAGTCTCCTGTCCTTTCACAGCTTTTGATTTCCAAGTCCCCTGGACTCGTTTCCCATGTACCGGGAGCTGCAATGCCACCGCTCCCCAATGTACGCCTGGATTATGGACCTAATTCTCGCCTAAGACACTTCAGGAACAACTCTATGTCTCCCAGACCTATGATTGGCCCTGTCCACCCAGGGCTCTCACCCAGAGGGGGAGGGGGGTATTGTAAAGAATGCCAACAAACTGCAGGCTTTCAATGCCACCTCTCGCCTAAGAAAGTTTAGGAACAACTCCATGTTCCCCAGATCTATGAATGATCCTGTTCGCCCGGGGGTCTCACCTGAAGGGGGTGGTGGTGGGGAGGGGTATTGAAAGGAATCCGCTCCTGGCTTTGATTCTAGCCTTGCAGACCTCTGCAGTTTACAAAATCTCCCTCTGGCAATCAATGGCACATGTGTTGCCTCTCACTGCAGCTCCTGCCCTGTGCTCTGTCATTGTAGGAATGCGCACCCACCTCCCTCCTGTGATTGGCTCGCCACCCTTTATATGCTGGGTTCTGGCACTGATTACGTGCTGAGCATAATCCTTCTCTGGATGTTACAGTGTTCTGCCACAAGCCTCCTGGCTTGCTTCGTTTGTTTACTAATCTTTGCCATGCTTTAGTCTCTAGTTCTCATCATTAGTTCTTGTGTATCTTGAGACCTGCTGCTACTCTCCACGCAGAGGTCTGTGTACCTGTTTCTGAGTCCTGCTGCACGATCCCTTCTGCAGAGGCCTACTTCAAACTCGTGTGCTGAAGCGCTGTTTTTTCCCCGGAACAGCCCTGCGGTGTTCTTCGGCTAGCCTTCTGTCTCCTCCTACTGAGACTCGCGCCATGGGCCATGCCCGCTCCTCGCGCAGAGGCCACTCCCGCTATCTCACTCCTACGCTAAAGCAGAGAGCACCCATCTACCGATTGCCAAACTCCTGCCTGAACCACGACGATGCTGCCTTCTCCAATCCTGACCCTGGCTCCTCCTCAGACTATGCTGCCTTCTCCAGTCCAGACCCCGGCTTGTATGACCGCGAACTTTGCACTCTGGATCCGGCTCCAAGGCCTAAGGTCGGTGATTATGCAACCCCACCTCAGCCTCGCGGTCCGGTCCTGGTTTGTGGCGAGTGCAACCGTGACAGTAAGTCATTGAATGAAAATTAGTAGCAGCAAGTAGCAGTAGCACAGACAGGACTCCGAGTACAATTCTGTCTGATCTGAGTGGACATGGTAAGAGAACGTAAGAGAGACAGAGAGATTCAGAGGTTCTAAATCCAATGTACTGTAATCAACGTTGTTTGATGATGCTGATGTGAGACTCCAACATAATAATATGGTTTTGAATTTAGTATATTGCCCAATTGTATATGACAGAGAGTGTGTTTTTTATCATGGGCTCAGGGGTGAGTCATGGCCACTAGTATCGGCAGAGCTAGTATTACTCGTTACTTGTGTCATTCACCTACTGTACCATGAGTTTGTCTGTATTCTGTACTGACTGACAAAGACTGAGTGAACTAATGATGAACGATTTCCGTTTTTATGCCCAATATCCAGTGCACAGTCACAGTGAGAACGAAAGACCCCACAATTGCTTCAAAATACAAAGTAATCCATAGCCCATTCTTCCTAAGGCTTATCGTGAAATCTGACACGTATCAGACCCCAGGAATAAGTGCTTGTGACATAAAAGGGACATTAGGAAAAAGGCATCCCTGCCCCAAAGAGCTTACAATCTAACTGGTAAATAGTAAGAATGTACAGAGACAGTAGGAGGGTGTTTTGGTAAATGTGTCTGCAAGGGGCTATGGTTAACGTGTGAGGTGTATAGTATCAAGCCATTGAGCTATACATATGCTTTGTTAAAAAGGTGCATTTTAAGGGCATTTAAACAGAGATGGGAAAATATGTTGGGGTGCGTTCGGATCCATAGCGGATCAGCTGGTTCCTTTGGACCTCAGATTTCAGAGGATCAAACTCAAAAAGGGCGATTCGCATGTTGCAGATTTTTTATTATTATTACCAATACACTAAGCGGATTCCGCAACCGGTGATTGGATATTTAGAATCCAATCTGCGGATTAGCAATCCATTGGCGAATTCTTAAGAATCCCCCAACGGATTGCTGAATCTGTGGATTGGATTCTATTAATCGTCCATGGGTTGTATCCAATGGCGGTTTTTGATGATTCCACACTGATTAAAACTGAACAAATCCATTCTCAGATTTTACAGAATGAAACAGATTTTGGTGGGAAAATGCGACAAAATCCGGGGAAACAGATTTGGGCGGATTCGCCCATCTATTGTCTTAAAGGTGGATAGAGCGGCTGCTAGTCTGATTTTGAGGGGAAGGCATTTCAGATTGGGGCAGTGAATGAGAACGGTTTTAGGCATGAGAGGGCTTTAGATACAAAAGGGTAGACAGAAGACAGGTGAGATGAGGAATGGAAAAACACTGCTCACCTTAATAATCAATTGTCATGGTAAAAAGCGGTGCATGGGATTATAGACAAGTAAATAGGATATGGTCAGAGATGACCAACAGAAAGCGATCCCGTAGGTTTGCACTCAACTAAATATATAACTCTGAGTGATGATATATTTATATTAATTAGACAAATTAAATTAAATTAAACCATATGGGTACCAGGAGGTTAAAATTCAAAACAAAAAATTATTTATTAATACCTAATATGTACACATCTAGTCAAAACAATGAACAATTAATTTACAAGTAATCTAAAATCTCTAAAGAAAGTGAAAACGGAGTAGATCAGCAAAAACGGTGAGGTGTATGGGTATATAGCATTAGGGGTATATACAGCACAGGCACGGAGGTGCCATATGTAAATGACACTGCCTAAAGACTCTGTAGTGTCGCTCTGTGTAGTTCAATTCGGCGGTGTGTTAACTAGATTAGTCAATGTACACACAAGCCTCTGTATCGCAGGGACTTACAATTAAGCGTCACTGTGTAAATAAATGAATAGATAACAGCTAAATATCCCTCATTAGTATACTCCTAATAATAGAGGGATATTACTCTAGTGAGTATGCTGTATAGCAGTAGCGCGCCGTATATCACCCATGTCCAGATCGTAGCTCTTGGAACACCGTGGAGGCCTCAAGCTCAATCCCCTATCAATCCCCTATCATAAAACCTCTGGCTCATTTCTCCTGCCTTACTCGCAAATTCTGCCATAGTGGAGCAGTTGCGTCGAAGGCGGAGAAATTGTCCCGTAGGTATGTTTTGGACCAGATGATTGGGGTGGTGGCTGTCTGCCCGTAGAATGCTATTGGTAGCTGTGGGTTTTCTAAATAGTGTAGTTTGTAGATATCCTTCAGTGTCCTTGTAGATGTTTATGTCCAGAAAGTCTAGTGTGTATTTGTCCGTTTGCATAGTGAGTTTTAAATTGAATTGGTTAATATTCAATTTGGCAACGAATTCTTGTAAGAGAGCTAGTGAGCCCTTCCACAGCATGAGAATATCATCAATGTAGCGGACCCACATGATAATGTTGTCCGCATACATATCCAGGTCACAGCCGAAAACCACGGTTTCCTCCCGCCAGCCTTGGTATAGATTGGCGTAGGTGGGGGCACACGTGGTTCCCATGGCCGTGCCCTGGATTTGATGATAGTACTTCCCGTTAAATATAAAGAAGGGCTTTAGATACAAAAGGGTAGACAGAAGACATCCATGAGCAGATTGCAAGAGTCGGGATGGAGTATAGCGAGAAATTAGGGTTTGTAACGGATCGGGGGTCTCACGCTTCCCAGCGTGTCCCCGTCACCTCTGTTCCCACGACTTCCAATCACCCCTCTTTCCTGCGTTCTCACTCTCTCCCTTCCATCTCTCACGGTCGCTAGTCCGCGGCGCGGTGTGCGTGCCCTGACGCGCGTTCGGTTCACAAGCGCGGCACACGCACTGCGCGCGCACGTTCCAGGCCACTCGCTACCCTCCGCGGTACCAGCACCCCTCGGTGTATGCCTGTCTCCCAGCCCTTATATTACCTGGCTCCTCCGCCTCTCCTTCCCTTCCGCCTCCAGTGCCAAGCACCCTCCCGGCGGTACGTCACTCGCGCTCTGTGACACGCGCGGTGCACGCGCATAACACACGTACAGAAGACGCGCACCCGCTCCAGTTATTTGCCGTCCCTAAACTCTAGCTCCGCCCCCCGTGGCTTACAAGCTATTTCCCTTGATTATTTCCCTGTCTCCTCCCCTGCTTTCTCAGACCTATCCCTGCAAACTCTCACTCAAGCCTCTGCTCCACCTCTCTTCCCTATTGGTCCTCCTTCCTTTATAACCCCTCTCTGTCCTCTTAGTCATTGCTCTGCATAGCTTTCCTGTAGCTCCTGTGTGTGCAGTGTCTATGCCTAGCTCCCTTGTTTATTTCAGCGCTGGTTTCTGTCCCTGCTCCTGTTTGGATTCCCTTGGTTTGAACTTGTGTACTGCTTTGTATTTGACTACTCTACCTTCTCCTGCCCTTGAACTCTGTCTTACGGACATCACTACGCTGCTTTCTCCAATCCTTGAACCCTGGCTTACGGACGTTACTACACTGTTCTCTGCAACCCTTGAACTCTGGAACACGGACATTACTCTCCGATCTCTGGCACCCCGGACTCAGCAAGTATACGTTAACCCTTTCTTACCAGGCCGGCAACGCATTACCACACTCCGGGCACGCCCTCACTGCTGTGTGTGCGTGTTATACCTTTACCCACCTCAGTACTGGGGACTGGCCAGGTCTGCAGCCATACAGGCGTTACATTATGCAGAGCCCAACAAAGGCAGACCCCCCTGAGGTGGGCCAAGGTGTTTCCGTGGAACATTTGCAATTTGTAAGTAACCAACTTACCACTGTGTCTCAACAACTTGCCAATTTGTCTCTCTGGGAAACCCCAGTTGCCCCGTCTTCCTCAACATCAGTGGCTATGAGTAATCCGGGACCACGTATACCACCTCGCAACCGGTACGATGGGGACCCCCTCGCTTGCTGAGGATTCTTGAATCAATGCGAAGTTCAATTCGAGATGTCCCCCTCCCTCTTTCCTACTGATCGTACCAAGGTGGCCTATATCTATGCCTTACTCACTGGCGACGCACTCGCTTGGGCTTCTCCTCTCTGGGAACACAAACCTGAATTAACCCAAGATTACCCCAAGTTCAGGCGTGAGTTCCAAAAGGTCTTTGACACACCATCACATAGGGAAACCGCAGCTTTTTCATTGTTCCATCTTTCTCAGGCTCGTAGGTCAGCTGCAAGATACGTGGTGGAATTCCGCACCATCGCCGCAGAGACCCAGTGGAACGACGAAGCTCTTGCCGCAGCATACTGGCATGGTTTGTCCGAAACTCTTAAAGATGACCTCGCAGCTCATGCTCGGCCCTCTTCCTTGAGGAACTCATTGCCCTCAGCATCCGAATAGATCAGCACACCCAAGAACGACGCCACAAGCGTCACTGTTCCCGGTCTCTCCCGCCTCTGTCTGTTTCTCACAGGTCACCTCCTTCGGCCCTTCCTGCATTGGATGCTCCTGAACCGATGCAAATCGGTAGCCAACAGCCTCGGGCTGCTGAGAAAGCACGACGTCGTGAGGAGGGTCTCTGCTATTATTGCTGTTCTCCAGAGCACCGTCTCCGAAACTGTCGCTTGAAGCTGGGAAACGGGAACGCCCAATAAAGGTAGAGGGGCTTCTTCTGGGTACTATCTCTCCTTGCCCCTCTCTCCCTAAGGAACTACCTAAGAAGATAATGCTCCCTGTTACTCTGGCGGGTCCTGATCTTCAAATAGAAGTGAAAGCTTTTATCGATTCCGGGTCTGGTGGTAACTTAATTGATCACACCTTCGCATGCAAGAACCAAATTTCACTGGTCAAGAAAAAGTCGCCCATTGGCCTGGAGGCCATCGACAGACGACGGCTCCAGCCAGTCTCCATTATTTGGGAGTCTATTCCACTTACCCTGACCACCGCGGATGGTCATACCGAGGTAATGGTCTTTGATGTTTTTCACTCCCCTACTACCAAGGTTATTCTAGGATTGCCATGGCTCCAGCTTCACAACCCACGGATAGATTGGACCAATGTGCTGCCCATCCAATGGACTACCACCTCTGAGAAGACACTTACTTCTCCTCCTGCTGCCGTGCTCGCCGGCCTTGACACCACTTCACCTAACCTTCCTACTCTGCCAACGGTGTATCACGAGTATTTAGATGTCTTCAACAAGGTACAAGCTGAGGTATTAACTCCCCATCTCCCCTATGATTGTCCAATTGACCTAATTCCTGGAACCATTCTCCCTAAGTCTAAGTCGTACCCCTTATCTGTGCCAGAGACAGAGGCGATGACGTCTTATATGCAGGAGAATCTGGCGAAAGGGTTCATCCGCAACTCTACCTCCCCCACCGGGGCAGGCTTCTTCTTCGTGAAGAAGAAGGATGGCTCTATAAGACCCTGTATCGACATCCGTGGGCTTAACAAAATTACGGTTAAAAAATGATACCCTCTCCCTTTAATTTCTGAACTCTTCGACCGTCTACAAGGAGCCTCTATATTCTCCAAACTCGATTTAAGAGGAGCCTACAATCTTATTCGAATAAGAGATGGGGACGAATGGAAAACCGCGTTTAACATGCTTTCGGGTTATTATGAGTATTTTGTGATGCCATTCGGCCTGTGCAATGCCCCTGCTGTTTTCCAGGAATTCATGAACGATATCTTCCGGGACGTTTTGGGGACGTTCGTCATCGTATATTTGGACGACATCCTCATTTTCTCTAAAGACTGATAGGAGCACATTCGCCATACCAAACTGGTTCTCTCTAGGCTTCGTGCTAATCGCCTCTTTGCAAAGATGGAGAAATGTCTCTTCCATCAGACTTCCACAGCCTTCCTATGCTATATTATCTCAGACCAAGGCTTTACCATGGATCCCGAGAAATTGAAGACTTTACTCGACTGGCCCTTGCCGAATTCTCTCAAAGCCATTCAACGCTTCCTTGGCTTTGCCAATTACTACCGGAAGTTCATCCGTAACTTCTCTACCATCGCTCTGCCCATCACCGCCTTTACCAAGAAGGGTGCTGATCTGACCACTTGGTCTCCCAAAGCCATAGAAACCTTTGAATTCCTCAAAAAAGCCTTCGTGTCTGCACCCATCCTACAGTTTCCAGATACTTCCTTCCCTTTACGTTTGAAGTAGATGCCTCTGATGTGGGAGCTGGTGCAGTACTTTCTCAGAGATCCTCTCCACATGAAAAACTCTATCCGTGTGGATTCTTTTCTCGGAAGTTCTCTTCGGCTGAGAGAAATTATGATGTCGGGAACCGTGAGCTGCTGGCCATCAAATTGGCTCTCCAGGAATGGAGACACCTTTTTGAAGGTACCAAGGAACCTATAGCCATCCTCACCGATCACAAAAATGTATTGTACATTGAGGGGGCCCGTCGCTTGGGATCCTGTCAAGCTCGTTGGGCACTGTTCTTCTCCCGATTCAATTATACTATTTCTTATATTCCCGGCACTAAAAATATCAAGGCTGACGCTCTGTCTCGCCAGTTCTCTACAGGGAACGACTCTAACGAATTCTCAGAGACAATTCTCCCCACCAAATGTATAATTTCCGCCAATAACTTTGATATTTTGGATGAAATTAATAAAGCCCAGGTTCACATCCCCATGAGATTTAGGGTGCCAGAGGGACGCTTGTACGCAGCTCCATGTTTTTGCCACAAGATACTTCTATGGGGGCATTTTTCAAGATCTGCCGGTCATCCAGGCTTCAAGAGTACAACAGACTTTATCAAACGACCTTTTGGTGACCAAAGATGAACAAGGACATTTTCAACTTCCCCAGTGCCTGTCCGGTCTGTGCCCAGAGCAAGTCCACACGTCACAAACCCTCTGGACTTCTCATGCCTCTTCCCATTCCGGAACAACCGTGGAAACATATCTCTATGGACTTTATTGTGGAACTCTCCAATTCTAAAGGGATGAATACTATTCTCGTTGTAGTAGATAGATTTTCCAAGCATTCGCACTTTATACCCCTCAAAGGTCTTCCTAATTCAGCTACTTTGGCCGACATTTTTTCTAAAGAAATTTTCAGATTACACAGTGTACCTATTTCAATTGTTTCTGACAGAGGTTCTCAATTCATTTCTAACTTTTGGCGTGCTTTTTCCCAGAGACTTGGGATTTCCCTTCTATTTTCCTCAGGTTATCACCCTCAAACCAACGGTCAGATGGAAAGAATGAATCAGACCCTGGAGCAGTATCACAGATGTTTCGTGTCCGAATCTCAGGACAACTGGGTGGATCTATTACCTTGGGCCGAGTTTGCCATTAACTCGTTAAAAAATGAATCTACGCAAGAGTCGCATTTTTTTATTAATTTTGGATTCCATCCAAGCAGTCTTCCCCTCTCCTCCCTCCCCTCTGGTGTTCCCGCAGCGGATTCTCATGCTTCTACTCTTCAAAACTCGTGGAGAAAGATCCTAAAAAGCTTGCAAACTGTTGTACAAAGACAAAAAACAAAAGCAGATCGGCGACGTCAAGCGGGCCCACTATTCAAACCCGGTGACAGAGTCTGGTTATCCTCTAAAAATATAAGGCTCAAGACTCCTTCTCAGAATTTGGCTCTGAGATTCTGGGGTCCTTTTAAGGTCCTCGAGAGGATCAATCCGGTCGCATACCGCCTTGCGCTTCCTTCTACCATGAGGATTCCCTCGGTTTTCCATGTGTCTCTACTTAAACCTGTGATCCAAAATGCCCATTTTCCAGACCATCTCCAAAGACCCAGTCCTGTCGTCATTCAAGGACAACAAGAATATGAAGTTCGCTCTATACTCGATTCTCGTTGGTCCAGAGGCAGATTGCAATTCCTTGTTCATTGGAAGGGATATAGGCTGGATATGGGCTGGGCTGGAGGAACGTTCTTGGATACCGTCTCACCATATTCATGCCCCAATGCTCCTCATGCAGTTTATCGGAAATTCCCTCAGAAATTCCCTCAGGAGTCCGTTCCTCAAGGGGGGATACTGTAACGGATCAGGGGACTCACGCTTCCCAGTGTGTCCCCGTCACCTCTGTTCCCACGACTTCCAATCACCCCTCTTTCCTGCGTTCTCACTCTCTCCCTTCTCTCGCGATCGCTCCTTTGCGGCACGGTGTGCGTGACCTGATGTGCGTTCAGTTCACGTGCGCGGCTCCCGCACTTCACGCGCACGTTCCCGGCCACTCGCTACTTTCCGTGGTACCAGCACCCCTCGGCATACGCCTGTCTCCCCAGCCCTTACATTACCTGGCTCCTCCACCTCCGGTGCCAAGCACCCTCCCGGCGGTGCGTCCCTCACGCCCTGTCACACGTGCGGTGCACGCGCATAACACACTTACAGAAGGCGCGCGCACCCGCTCCAGTTATTTGCCGTCCCTAAACTCTAGCTCCGCCCCCGTGGCTGACGAGCTATTTCCCTTGATTATTTCCCTGTCTCCTCCCCTGCTCTCTCAGACCTATCCCTGCAAACTCTCACTCAAGCTTCTGCTCCACCTCTCTTCCCTATTGGTCCTCCTTCCTTTATAACCCCTCTCTGTCCTCTTAGTCATTGTCTGCATAGCTTTCCTGTAGCTCCTGTGTGTGCAATGTCTATGCCTAGCTCCCTTGTTTATTTCAGCGCTGGTTCCTGTCCCTGCCCCTGTTTGGATTCCCTTGGTTTGAACTTTTGTACTGCTTTGGATTTGACTACTCTACCTTCTCCTGCCCTTGAACTCTGGCTTACGGACATCACTACGCTGCTTTCTCCAAACCTTGAACCCTGGCTGACGGACATCACTACGCTGCTCTCTCCAACCCTTGAACTCTGGCACACGGACATTACTCTCCGATCTCTGGCACCCCGGACTCAGCAAGTATACGTTAACCCTTTCTTACCAGGCCCGGCAACGCATTACCACACTCCGGGCACGCCCTCACTGCTGTGTGTGCGTGTTATACCCTTACCCACCTCAGTACTGGGGACTGGCCAGGTCTGCGGGCATACAGGCATTACAGGGTTGAGATGTACAGAGGGGCAGAAGAGGAGACTTCTGTGTATAATACGGGATTTGATATGAAGCCAGAAGAGGGATGTCAGTGAGTGAGATGTTGAGACAGATTTTGTAGAGAGTAAAGTAATTCTAGCAGCAATGGTTAGGATAGATTGAAGGCGAAACAGGTAAGAGGCTGGAAGGCCGAAGCATAGAAGGTTACATAGTTGAGAGAGGAGATAATGATGGCCTGTATTCGAGTTATAGCTGTAGAGTGACAAAGACGTATCTTTGCAATGTTAAGGAGGAAAAAAATACATGTTTTAGCTACATTGTGAATGTGAGGGAGGAGTCAAATGTGACACCTAGGCAGCGTGCTTGTGATACTGGGTGTATGATAGTGCTTCAAACAGTAATGTAGAAGGGGGCAGTAGGACCAAGCTTAGGAGGATCTCCGTCTTTGACATTTTAAGTCAGAGGTGGGTCATCCAGGATGAAATAGCAGAGAGACATTCAGAGACTATGGTCTGAAAGGAGGTCTAAGTTCAGGGGTTGTAAAGGAAATTTGTGTGTCATAAGCATTGAGGTGATATTTAAACCCAAGAGACTTGATGTGATGTGATTAAGTCACTGTAAAAGGAACTTATCACTGTTGGAGGGAAACTGCCTCTAAATCCAGCAGTGTACTGGTTAATTACACACAGGCAATCAACCAGATTTATACCTGGCTGATTAGGACTTTTAGAAAAAGCCTGATCTGAAAAACAGGAGAGGGATTCCTTAGCTCATAATTGAGTTGCCATAAGGAAAATGAGGGCTGTGTTCTGAGAGCAAGACAAAGGGGGACAAGGCCTTTATGACTGCACCCACAAGCAGGTTAAGGTACCACTAAGACTTTGGGGTGATAAGTGGGTAAGAGGCTTTCCCCCCCCAGCCTTGATGAGATGGAGTGGGGAAGTAAGTTAGCCCTTACACAGGGATATATGTTTATTATTTTATGCATATTTTTGGTTGCTGTATGGTTTAAAGGAACAGATAATGAAACCTTATTTTAATTTCACCTTAAAAACGGTCTCCATTGCATACCTCTGCACACATCTCTTACATATAGTGTCAGAAGTTGGGATGAGAGGTGGCCTGTGTAGTTCAAAGGGGCCATGGAGACTGCCTGTGAAAATGTTTGTGCTTTTGCCTGCATAAGCATAGCAAGTACAGTGAATCTTTTCATAATAATTTATAGCATATATATATATATGTGTGTGGTGGTGCACCTGTTGGCAACAGGACTCCTGAGTCTCCCGCATGATGTTGTGTGGGGATTGCCAACCCAGACAGGCAGCTAAGGTAGTGTGTGTGAGTCCTACCTATATCCAGTGCAGCGCCTCCACCTCATCAGGATCCCTGTGTCTGCATGGGGATGGCTCTGATGAGGAACTCCTCTGTGGTGCCTTCCTCTGCAGAGTAATTCCAGACTCATACATGAGGGTATATTTTATCAAGGACATCTTTATTGGCATGGTGGTATGGGCCAGCTGCCCCTCACAGCTAGCAGCTTAGCCGCTCATTCCTTTGCTGCACTCCATTAGGAAGGTTCCTTCTCCTCTAATAGAGTTGCTCTCCACCTCTCCTCTCAAAGAGATTTACCAGCTTCTCTGTATCTCTGCTCAGAGCTGCACAGACTCACAGCTCTTGCATCAGACCACTGCAACACTGTTGCAGACCTCCACGTGCCTCTTACTGAACACAGGCAGCACAACAACAGGAACTCAACTAACTTTAGGAAGTGCTGTGCAATATATCAGCTTCCAGAAAGACCCACCTCTTCTCTGTGTCACTTACAGGGGACACAGACAGGCTGTCACTTCCTTTGCTACTATCTTACACATCACCAGGGGTTGAGGGCAAACCTCCATGATGACTACTGTCAATCCTGCATACTTACTAGGTTTACTGCCAGCATGAGAAAGAGATATGTACACCAATCTTACACATGGCTACACATATAAAGACCCATTAGTTGAATTTACTCTGTGAGTGTGCTCTGTAAATGCTTATTTTTAAAAATTGTCCGGTAAGGCCAGGAGAATGGGAGTCTCAACTCAGAAGTGCATAAAGGGAAGGAGGACTACAAGGAGTCCCTGAAAATGATAAAGAGAAAATACCAGCCTGAAAGAGGTAAATTCCAATTTGACTGACCACGTCAGTGAAATGAATAGCAAGCTTCATGAGCTAGAAAAAAGGAATAGACAATTGGAAGTTGAAAAGTTTGAAGCATTGGAACAACGCACACAAGGAGAGCACCTATTGCAGAACCAATTGCAAAGTCTGTGTACGCATCTCCAGAATGCCTATCTAACTATCGATGTGTCTCCCTCCTGCCTTTTGCCTCTAAACTCCTTGAACGTCTTGTATTCTCTCGCTTGCTCCATTTTCTCAACACCTATTCTCTCCTAGACCCTCTACAATCTGGCTTCCGCACTGCTCACTCCACAGAAACAGCCCTCACTAAAATAACTGACGACCTCCATGCTGCCAAAGACAGAGGTCATTACACTCTGCTCATATTACTCGACCTCTCTGCAGCATTTGACACCGTGGACCACCCTCTTCTCCTTCACATTCTCCATACTCTTGGTATTCGGAACAAAGCTCTATCCTGGATCTCATCCTACCTCTCCCATCGTACTTTCAGTGTCTCTTCTGCTAACACCTCCTCCTCCTCTATTGATCTCTCTGTGGGGGTACCCCAGGGCTCTGTCCTGGGACCTCTTCTCTTTTCTCTGTACACACTCTCTCTAGGTGACCTAATAACATCTTTTGGGTTTAAATATCACCTCTATGCTGACGACACACAAATATACTTTTCAACACCTGACCTTACACCTGCTATACAGACCAAAGTTTCTGAATGTCTCTCTGCTATATCATCCTTGATGGCCCTACGTTGCCTTAAACTCAACATGGCTAAAACAGAGCTCCTCATACTTCCTCCCAAACCTGGCCATACTACCTCCTTCCACATTACTGTTGGAACTACGATCATCCACCCAGTAGCCCAAGCACGCTGCCTAGGGGTCACACTCGACTCCTCTCTCACATTCGCCCCTCACATTCAAAACATTTCTAAAACTTGTCGCTTTTTCCTCCGCAATATAACAAAGATACGCCCTTTCCTCTGTTGCTCGACTTCTAAAACTCTGACTCAGGCCCTCATTCTCTCCCATCTTGATTACTGTAACCTCCTGCTGTCCGGCCTTCCTGCCTCTCACCTGCCTCCCCTACAATCTATCCTAAATGCTGCTGCCAGAATCACTCTACTCTTTCCTAGATCTGTCTCAGCATCTCCCCTCCTGAAATCCCTCTCCTGGCTTCCAATCAAATCCCGCATCTCACACTCCATTCTTCTCCTCACTTTTAAAGCTTTACACTCTTCTGCCCCTCCTTACATCTCAGCCCTAATTTCTCGCTATGCACTACCCCGACTCTTGCGTTCTGCTCAAGGATGTCTTCTTTCTACCCCTTTTTATCTAAAGCCCTCTCCCGCCTTAAACCTTTTTCACTGACTGCCCCACACCTCTGTGCCCCGCACCTCTGTACTCTGCCCTTCCCCTCAGTACCCGACTAGCACCCTCTCAATCCACCTTTAAGACCCACCTTAAGACACACTTGCTTAAAGAAGCATACAAATAGCACTGTGAACATTCTGAACACATGATACATAAAGCTTGGCCCCCTGCAGACGCACTTACCAGAACTCCCTCCTCCTTTCTCTGTACGTTCTCCCTACCTACCAATTAGATTGTAAGCTCCTCGGGGCAGGGACTCCTCTTCCTTAATGTTATGTTTGTCTAAAGCACTTATTCCCATGATCTGTTATTTATATTATCTGTTATTTATTCGATTACCACATGTATTACTACTGTGAAGCGCTACGTACATTAATGGCGCTATATAAATAAAGACATACAATACAATACAATGCCGAGGAGAAGCAGCAAACTCTTTAGGTAGAAAATATGCATAAGTTCCTGCAACAGCCTCAGCAACAAAACATGTGCAGATGTGACCAGAATTAAAGGGCTACATATCCAGGCAGGAAAACTACACTGCACTGGAGACTTCCACAATGCCACAGTTTGACTGGGAGGACTTTGACAGATGGTGACCCACACAATGGACTGATGTTGTGACCAGAATCTACCTCACTATTTGTGGGAAAAAAACCATAGGATTTTTAAACGTCCATATCGCTGAAGTCACTGCACCGACACACTTTATTCGAGCAAATACCCAGTATGTACCTGGCAGATACCTGGAATGCGCCGCTCCTCACCTCTGACAAGCCCCGTTGCGTTTGCCTTCCCAGCCTGGGTTCATGCCTGGCTGACGAGCGGCTTATCTGTTAAATGATAATGATTAGGATTTAATAGGCTGCAATGCTTCGCGTGTCTACCAGATGGCATAAATTCATGAATTGTAATGCAGTATATATATATATACTGTGCAGTATTGCAGCCAGCGGGAATAAAATGCTTCAATCCCTGCCTGAAAATACCTCAATGCACTCGGGCAGAAAACAGTCACAAACCTCAATACACCCGGGTATACCCGAATTCGTGGGACTAGCCGAGCTCGAATAAAGTGTGTCGCCAGTGTCAAATACAGACTCTGCAAGAATGAGGAAGAAAATGTATTCCTGGTGTAATGAGCCCAGCCACATGGAGCAGTGCCCTTTCTTGCCTGGTTCGGATGATGAGGATGATCCCTACGTGGCCGCAGAAAAAGGGCAACCGCCAGAGGAATATTTTTTTCAACAAACCAAGGAACTGCAGCAGCGAGCAATGCGCTGTGGTCACAAGGAAGATACAGAAGTTTTACTTGGCAAGTGCACATCCAGTATCACTGATGAGAAAGAATCTGTGTATAGTTCTGCTGATGTTTCAAAACATACCAAACTAAAGAAGAAGAAAAAGTCTACATAGACACCTGTGAGAGCTAAAAACTCTACAAGCAAAGTCTACCCACCCGTAGGACAACCAGATGGGGTTCTAAAGAATACAGTGAAAACAGCTGCAATAGCGCCTCCCGAGGTCAGGAAGAAAAATACACCCGATGTATGAAAAGAAAATGGAGGACAATATGCAGCATTCCTGTTATGAACCTTACCCCATGGAAGAGTGGCCCTTCCAGTCCTATGAGGATAAGGATGAAGATATTTCTTATGGGGAACCTGAAAAAAGACGCACCCACAAAACACCCATAGGATGTTGGAGGTGCCTAAACTCATTACACATGATCAAATAGATCTTTATGACCCCGAAAATTCCTGCCAGTTAATGCAGTTAATGCAATTATAAACAAAGAAAAATGTGGTCAAAGAAAACCAAACACAGCATCCCCATAGATTTGCACTCAACCAAATTGATGAAGTAATTCAGATCAACAAATTGATATAATGTTTTGTGGATTTTTTCACATTAATCATAAGGGCAAAGGAATGATGTCTATACGTATGAGAGACTGGTTAAAAACCACCTCAGGAAATTACAAAATAATAAAATTTTATTCAATCAAACGTTGTGTTTCTTATATACAATGGGGATATTAAAATTGTGTGTGGTGGTATTCTGAACTACAGCTGGTAAGTCATTTGGTAACGGATATCAATCAGCTATTGCTCTACTGTATACTGTGATTTAGAGTGTCTGAGCGATAGGGAGAACACTAATCTTGATTACATAAATCCTATTCTTTTAATTCATAGCCACTTGTCATCATTAGTGCTTCACATCCAGGATATAATACCTTGAATGAATCACGTTTGTATTTCCCCTATCTTATTAAATATACAATTAAGAAAAGTTTATTATTTTTACTTTTACAGGTTTTTATGATTTTTCATTCGTGTCTTTTATTTTTTCACTCCCATTTAATGCCCGTTAATGTATCTATGTATATAATACATTCACGGACACTGAATGGGTGTATTGTATGTGAATTTTGTATGTAAATGCAGTGTATTTTATGCTGTATTGCCCCTGTATGTTATGTTTATCTATCTGTTTGGATAGACATACAGGGATAATAATTGATTGTTTGGCTCATGTTTAGGTTCTTTTCATGTATGGATAATGTATTTAGCATCTTTATTTTGTCATTGTTGTGAATAATGTAATTTGTATTTAGCTAAAGGCTTCTTTATGGTAGTAAGATTAGAATGATGGTTCCTTTAAATAGAATTGTTTTGGCAATGGTTTGGCTTTAGCAATTGAATAGGGAATTGTATAATTGATTTGTATTGTATTTTAATTGTTTGAGGAAATGGATTAATTTATGCTAATTCTATTGATGTTGGTTAGTTTCTAATTCATTTTCAGGATGGCATTGGTGGTTAGGGGACATTGTTCATAGTGTATTTTATTGTTACATATATTTTGCATAGTGTTATATGATGCACAGATTAATTGCATCATGTACACACTCAATGCAATTGTGTGACATTTCATAAACATTTGTGTAGCTTCAGTTTGGTTTTTTTATATTTGCAATGGCTGCTGTATTTATTTTAACATGCAATGTGGTGGTTTTAAGATTAAAAATTCATGTTTTGATTTGTGGATGTTTTATGTGTTTCATAATGGGCAAATAATATATTATCCATATCTGGATAATAGTTATTTGGTTAATACCAAATAAGCAGTTAATACCGCTACGGTCGTGAAGGGGTTAAGTGCACCCGCTACCCCCCGCAAGCCCTAAACAACCACCGTTGGGGCTAATACACCATTCACCCACCCCCGCTACCCACAATAAAAAAAATTCACACACAGCAGCACCACAATTAATAAATAAATCTAAATAAATAAATAAATACATGAATAGAAATAAATACATTTAAAATACATTTTTATTCATAGTGTAGATGTGCAGGGGGTCTCCGGAGCTGAACCGCTTTGGTTTTAGGTCTGGGGACCCCCTGCTCCCTGAGATACAGGCCCCTTTAGGGTGTGCCGGTATCCCTCTGCTTGGTTTACAGGCCGCGGTCACGTGATCGGGACCTTGAAATGCAGAGGGATACCGGCACCTCATAAAGGGGGCTGTATCTCGGGGAGCAAGGGGTCCCGGGACCTGAAACCAACGCGGTTCAGCTCCGGAGACCCCCTGCACATCTACACTATGAATAAAAATGTATTTTAAATGTATTTATTTATATTCATGTATTTATTTATTTATTTAGATTTATTTATTTATTGTGCTGCTGCTGTGTGTGAATTTTTTTATTGTGGGTAGTGGGTAGTGTGTGTGGGTGTGGTTATTTACACGGGATCCCCCACCCCACACTTACATACAGTACACTGCACTCACAGAAACACAGGCAGGGAGATTTAACCAACACAATAGGGGGAGGGGGGCTTACACAGATTAGTCAAAGCATGGAAGCTTAGCAGACACAATGGGGGGAGGTTTTTTTACATAGATTACAGTCAAGGCAGGGAAGTTTAACACACATAATAGGGGGAGGGTTTTTTACATAGATTAGTCAAGGCAGGGAAGTTTAACACACAAAATAGGGGGAGGGGGTCTTACACAGTTTACAGTCAAGGCAGGGAGGTTTAACACACACATTAAAAATATGTATTTAATGTATTTATTGTTTATTCTGCCTTAACCCTTCATTGCCTTAGCGGCTATCAGCTATGGTAATGAAGCAGCATTTCTGAATTTTTAATAATATTGTGCAGGAGCAGGGGGTCCCCTGAGCATTAATTTCTGGCTCAGGGAACCCCCTGCTCACTGTACAATATTATTAAAAATACAGAAATGCTGCTTCATTACCATAGCACATAACCGCAAAGGTAAAGAACGATTCTTTATTGATGTGTGTTTTATTCATACTGTAGATGTGCAGAGGGTCTCCGGAGCAGAAATGTTTTGGTTTTAGGTCCGGGGACCCCCTGCTCCCCGAGATACAGGCCCCTTTAGGGGGTGCTGGTATCCCTCTGTTTGGTTTACAGGCCGCGGTCACGTAATCGGGACCTTTAAATGCAGAGGGATACCGGCACCTCATAAAGGGGGCTGTATCTCGGGAAGCAGAAGGTCCCCGGACCTGAAACCAACGCGGTTCAGCTCCGGAGACCCCCTGCACATCGACACTATGAATAAAAATGTATTTTAAATGTATTTATTTATATTCATTTTTTTTATTTTTTATTTAGATTTATTTATATATTTTTTGGGCGGATGCTGTGTGTGAGTTTTTTTTATTGTGGGTAGTGGGGGTGGGTGAAGGGGGTATTAGCCCCAACGGTGGTTGTTTAGGGCTTGCGGGGGGGTAGCGGTAGGGGTTAACCCCTTCATGACCGTAGCGGTATTAACTGATATGGTCGTGAAGGGGTTAAGTGCACCCGCAACCCCCCCCGCAAGTCCTAAACTCACACCAAGGGCCAAATACCCCCTTCACCCACCCCCGCTACCCACAATAAAGCGGGCACGGTGGGTTAACCCCTTCATTGCCTTAACGGCTATCAGCTATGGTAATGAAGCAGCGTTTCTGTATTTTTAATAATATTGTGCAGGAGCAGGGGGTCCCCTGAGCATTAATTTCTGGCTCAGGGAACCCCCTGCTCACTGTACAATATTATTAAAATACAGAAATGCTTCGTTACCATAGCACATAGCCGCTAAGGTAAGGAAAGAGTGTTTATTTATATACTGTATGTGTTTGATTTATACTGTACATGTACAGAGGGTCTCCGGAGCAGAAACGTTTTGGTTTTAGGTCCAGGGACCCCCTGCTTCCGGGGATACAGGCCCCTTTAGGGGGTGCCGGTATCCCTCTGCTTGGTTTACAGGCCGCGGTCACGTGATCGGGACCTTTAAATGCAGAGGGATACCGGCACCTAATAAAGGGGGCTGTATCTCGGGAAGCACAAGGTCCCCGGACCTGAAACCAACGCGGTTCAGCTCCGGAGACCCCCTGCACATCGACACTATGAATAAAAATGTATTTTAAATCATTTTTAATGTGCCGATGTTTGCGCAGAGAGAGCAGCGGTTCTCTCTCTGCTGCAAACACATCTCGCCAGGGGACGGCCTATAGTATCATTGATGTGCATATACAGTACTGTATGTGTATGTTAGGGGTTATAGGGGTTGTTGTTATACAGTATATACTGTATATATACAGTATATACTGCATTACAATTCATGAATTCCTCGGCTTCAAAGACAACAGCTCGCAAACGCCCCCATGTGTTTTTACACGGCATTGCAGTATTGCAGCCAGCGGGAATAAAATGCTTAAATCACGGGCACGAAATAACGCAATACACCCTGGGAGAAAACGACACTAAACCGCACATCACCGGGATATTCCGAAATTCGCGGAGCTAGCCAAGTAAGAATAAAGTTGGTCGCTACTGTAGGCAATAAAGCCTTATTTTTAATTTCACCTTAAAATTGGTCTCCATTGCATACCTCTGCACATGTCTTACAGTCACCTAGAAAAAGTGTGTAAAGAGAAAAGAGAAGATGTCTCAGGACAAATCCCTGAGGTAACCCCACAGAGAGATCAACGAAGGAGGAGGATATGTCTACGGGAAACCAGCACTTTTAATACCTCTTACCTTCCTGGATCAATTCTCAGGACAAGGTAGGGGAACAAAATGGGGTTTATTCTGGTAAAACTAGCAGACATATAATGAAACACAAAATACAGGTAATACACGCTTAACTTGGGGACTGGGGGGAGTCTCTAGCCTCACTAGGTGCAGGGCACATGCTTCAGGAAAGCTTACACTCTCTGCTCATGTCCAGGAACAAGAATATGTCTTACACCTTGATAAAGGGCACATGGCCCGAAACGCGTAGGTGTGGTGCTGCTGGAGATATCTGGGGTAGTGATGTACCTGGCGGCTTTTCAGCTACCTGTAAATTACCCGGACCTGGCAGCTGGAAAGTGGACCCGGCGCCGGGTATCCGGGTAATGTCAGGGTTGTTGAAAAGTATCTGTTACTTACCTGCTGGAAGCCCGCGCGGACATCTGAACAGGTAAGCAGAGGTGCAGGGGCAGTGGGGCAGCATCAGCGTCAGTGTGGAGCCCGCGCGGGAGCTGCAGGACTCCATACTGCACTGTGAGCTGGGACCATGTGACCGGAGCAGGAGAAGAAGCTTTCCTATTGGACAGCCGGCTGTTTAATGTACTGTATGTAAGTGACTGATGATAGATGCAGAGGCGATTACAGTAAAGCAAGTAACAACAAAAATTAAATGAATGTAAGGCAAACAAATACTAAAATAATTAAGGCTGAGGGTTTTTAAGATTTGATCTATCATTATGATGTATTTCTATGTTACTATACAACATTTCATTATTACTGCACTCCAAGAAAAATAAATTGGGCGCATTCATAGCACAACAATAAGTAGGGATAGATCAATAGTTCTACCATTGTAAAAGCACGCAATGTGGCATGAAACATTTACTTATTTGTGTTTAAAAAATGATGATGATGCTAAAATGGCACCTACGGTAAGTCTCAAACCTCACCTAAAAGGGCAAGAAGGTGACTTTCCTATGTAGAAAACTATATAAACCACTGATTTGTTGACACAGATTGCCAGTGCTGCTGGGAGAGAGATGACTAATTGGCTGCAGGGAGTTTGAGGTTTGTTTGGTTAATATAGAGATTTTGAGAGCTGCTTGAGTTATCATGTGCTTTTTGTTATCTGTCTGTGTTGGTGCTTCTGTGATTGACTGTTTGATGTGTGCTGTACTTTGCAATTAGTTTTTCTTTTGCCTGTGTCTTCATATTTGTTGTGTGATTGTATTAAGTACTGTTTAGTGTCAGTGTCCGAGTAAAATATGGAGGAGAGTGGAGTGACTGGATTGAAGTGAATGCTGGGAGTTTGAGGAGCGAAGAGCAGAGGAGTGGAGAGAGTGTGAGGAGAAGTGAAGAGTGGAAGAGTGTGAGGAGGCATGATGACCAGAGGAGTGGAGGGAGTGTGAGGAGGAGTGAGTACTGGAAGAGTGTGAGGAGGCATGATGACCAGAGGAGTGGAGGGAGTGTGAGGAGGAGTGAGGAGCAGAAAAGTGTGAGGAGGTGTGAGGAGCAGAGGAGTGTGAGGCAGAGTGAAGAGCAGAGGAGTGAAAGGAGTGGTTGTGGGAGTGTGATGAGCAGTAGTGAGGAGCAAAGGAGTGGTGGGGAGGCTAGAAGGGCTGGTACAGAGGTTTGTGTAGCAAGAAGCCAGGGAAGGAGATGGGGAAGGGGGAGAAAAGAGGGATGGTCAGAGGGTCACATGATGAGCAGTGAGGTAGAAATGGCGCAGCTCAAGGCCAAGGTAAGGCAATTGTACACCATGCCCAACCTGCACATAACACTGATGCAGCTCAGAGGAAGCATCTACACAATTTAAAATTCTCTGATGAGGAAAATTTGGAGTTAATTGAAAATATTGTGGGGTGCTATGATGTAATTTTCAGAAAAAGGGACTTTAAAATTTTCATATCCACAAAAAATAAAAAAGCACATAACAGATGCAGTTAACAGCGTTGGCAGTTTCCCATGTGTGATACAAAACTGCAAAAAACATTACGAATACTTTAAGCGCAAATTGAAAGAAAAAATGGCCCTGGAAAATAAACATGCCAGAACAACCAGTGGAGGACCGCTAATTTTTTTCTGAAATGTGTATGTTGATGGATAAAGAAGTCAGACGGAAAATCATCTGACGACGGTACCTCAAGCTGTTCATCAAGCAATCCCTCCATGTCTGATATTACACAATGCTCCTTAAAAGTAAGAAGACAATTCTGGAGACCCGGATTCGAGTCACCCAACATATCCTGATTAGTTTGAATAGGCTCTGTTTAGAATAGAATAGGAATGGTTTCTCCTCTAGGTTTTTCTCCTGGAAAGAATTTGTTTAATGCAAGTTTACGAGTGAAACACTGTAGTTCTATGATCGTCTCAAAAAGGTGGAAATTACTCTGTGGAGCAAAATTAAGACCCCTATTCAAAAGTGTCAATTGATCAACAGTAAGTGTGGTATTGGAAATGTTGATCACATTGTTCTCTGTTGCGAGTATTTCTTTCTTTTTGTTGCCCCCCTCTGATGCTCTCCTCTTCCTCTTTAACCTCTGTGTCCTAAAAAAGAAGATGGAGAGGGTCTTGCTTCCCCGTCATAAGTCTGCAACAAGGAACCTGCTCGACCTGGAGTGGAAGAGTCCCTATACACTAAGATGTAGGTGGTCTGGGAGGATTCTTTCCTCCTCCTGTCTTAGTCGCCTTATCTGTGCTGTCATCTCCTGTCGTGGTCTTGACGGGGTTGTCATGTCATCCTCGTCAACGGCATACATGTGCACATATTTTTCTGATGGAGGGGCGCGCTTGGCGATGGAAGGGTGAAGGTCACATCCATGCCACCCTCCTGCTCCTGCGTCCAACATACAGGGTCAGGAACTCCAAGCAAACTATGTATCCCCGCTATGTCAGTCTCTATCTTCTCCATGGGCTTATCCATCTTCTCCATTTTCTCCATCCACCTATCCATATTTAGCATGCTCTCTAAATGAAGAGACCATAGAGTTCTCAGGGATATCGACACTTAACCCATTCAGCATGCGGGCGAACGAGCTGGATCTTGTGCATGGAGTGCTGTGGACATCTGAGTGGATTGGAGTGCAGGAGAAGGTGGTCTGGGGGTTCCCGGGAGAGCAGCGTCATCGTGGTGCCATTGGTTTTGCGTTCTTATATATCAGCAAATTTCTTCTTGACATAATAACGCCCAGGCTTCTTAGCCTTAGTCTTTGGAGTTGTAAGAAGGTTTTCTTTATTAGCCTTGGCCTTTCGCTTTGGCTGTGGCTTGGAAAAGGCTTCCGCCTTTCGCTTTTTCGGCACGGCAGAAGAAAGCAGATTGCTGCGCCCATAGAATCTGGGTTGATCCATGGAAGCAGATGGCAAAATGCCGTATCTGGATAAGGGCAAGTTCAGATACAGATCATCTTGTGGTGGGCTATGTAATGTGTGTCACCTTTTATGCCTGGCAACGATGTGCAGGTGTTAAAGTGGGCGTACTGTAATGAGACTCATTACAGTATAAATACACCATCCATTATGTTGATTCACTGCACATTGAATACACATCAACTACACATCGAATATACATTCTTGTGCTTGTATTTCTTTCTAAACGCAGCGATGCTGGTTAAAAAGATTTCTAAGGATCTCAGCATGAGAATACAGGATATGTACAAGAGAGGACAACGAATTTCAGATATTCAACGCTGGTTAAGTACTTCTGGCCTCGTTGTACCAGCAGCCACCGTGAGCTATCATGCCCATGGTAAGGCGAGAAATGTCAAGCGGGCACCAACTGTTACTACCGCGTAAGTAAAGTATTTTCAATATGTTTTCTGTACCGTGCAGTAC
This sequence comes from Ascaphus truei, assembly GCF_040206685.1. Taxonomy (NCBI): domain Eukaryota; kingdom Metazoa; phylum Chordata; class Amphibia; order Anura; family Ascaphidae; genus Ascaphus; species Ascaphus truei. The sequence goes on along the minus strand of NC_134484.1, from coordinate 230,448,279 downwards.
TGTAATAGCAAGCACTTTTATTGGTTAGATGGCTTATTGTTTTTAACAGAACCATTTTCCTAGCAATTATTAGATATACTGCACTTAACTGCACTAATTTTTTCTTTTCAGAGAGAGCTGCACTACCAATCTTGTTACAAAGTATTTTACAGTAGTTATACAGTAGTTATAATGTAGTATAGAGTTACAGTATACTGTACAGTAGTTTGACAGTAGTAACTGCATAGTACAATATGGAGTAGTGATACTGTACACAATGACATTATATGCACTTAACTGCACTCATTTTTTCTTTTCTTTTCAGAGCCTGCTGAACTACAAAAGGAAGGGCGGGGGGAGGGGGGTATCATGTGTAAAATTAGTGAACTGTGTGAATAGTGTATCAACAGTCATAATTTACACACAAAAAACCCTCTCTCAATGAGCTACAGAATGCAATGTGGCCATGACGAAGAAGAAAAAGAGTGCAAATCTTGTATTATTCACGATTCTTTGCATGTTTCATTTTTCCATGATCATACTGATAAAATAAAAAAAAATTACCTGAAAATTTCCCGAGAATCATTTAAACACCCCCAGAAAAAGAAAGAATGGCAAATATTGTTAACTTACAGTATCAAAAACACAAACATAAATCAGTCCTTAAAAACGGGTTTATTTTATTTTGAATCTGAAATTCAATTTGAATGTGTGGGGTACTATTTTCCATGAAGGGCTTATCACAGGTTAATTGCAGTGTGTGCGGGATTAGTGGTTCAGAGAAATCTTATGGCTAGCTGTTAAACTCATCCCATGACAAAAAAAAAAAAAAACTCACAAGTTTTTGATGAAAGGCTCTGGCTACACTAGTTAGTCGCCAAGAAGGGTTTATCAGATTAACATATTAAATTCGAGAAGGGATTATCACATGTACGCATGCGTTACCGTAAACAAAGCCTCAAAGATTTCAAAGAATGGCTTCGGAGTTTGGGGGGGTGGAAAGATGAGTCATTCTCGCCAATACAAATAAATACAAATGAATGGTTTGGGAGAGGTGTCGATAAGAAGTTGACATACTTTAGCCTTGTGTGTGCGGGGAATATTACTAGTTCAAATAAATATTTTCAACAGGTCATAAAAATGTTTTGAACCCCACACCCCCAAATAAAAATCACAGTACTATGCCACCCACCTCATAAAGTACATACACGACTAGTGTAGAATTAAAAAGCTACAGTAGTGATTGATTCTCAGAATATCAAGAATTGTTATGCAAGCCCATGTCGATAAACTTGAACTTCTAATTGAATGGGATGTAATACACGCATGCGCAGAAATGTGATGCACGCTCGGGAAGATTCAAGACAGAAAGCCAACCATTACTAATGAATGGTTTGGGAGAGGTGTCGATAAGAAGTTGAAATACTTTAGCCTTGTGTGTGCGGGGCGAGGGGGAGAGCGCTGTATGCTGGATTATCAGTTCAAATAAATCTTTTCAACAGGTCATCATAATATTTAATGCGCAGAAATGTGATACTGTAACACGCCTATGCATTTCAACAATGTTCCAATGAGACATACACGCATGCGCATAAAATAAAAACAGTATAAAAAGAAGAGCAAGCCTAGCAAAAGTATTGATTAATAAATAATACTTATAGAAATGTGATAATTTTAATTCTGAAGAAGACCCAACGTTATATTTTTGTAATACTGTACTTCTTTTCCCTAAGGAGCCTCATACTACTGTATACAGTATGAACTCAGAACGTTAATTAATCTCTGCTTCAAATATAAATCTTCACATTTACAATTATTGTGCGCGCACACAGACTTGCAGAAATGTACGGCTGTACTGTAGGTTGAATTGAATTGCTGAGTTTCTAGACGGTATTGCAGTATTACAGACAACGCTAAAAAAACGAATGCTAATATATCGAAAAAATGAAAACGGGAAAAAATGAAAACAGCGCGTCTGGCCGCGGTTATCAGAGCGGCTCGACTTCGGCCGCTTTAGAATAATTGTATTTTTTGAATTTGTGAGTGCTCCAGACTCTTTGATAGTGGGTATATATATATATATATATATATACAGTGTTCGACAAACCTATACATTTGCACGCCCAGGGCGAGTGGATTTAACATCGTGGCGAGCTCCTATTGGCCCAAGCAACACACGTGTGGTACTAGGTGGCGAGTAGATTTTTTTGTTTGGCGAGTAGATTTTTGGTGATTTGTCGACCACTGTATATATATGTATATATATATATATACAGTGTTCGACAAACCTATACATTTGCTCGCCCCGGGCGAGTGGATTTAACCCCTGGGCGAGTAAATATTGGCCCAAGCAGCACACGTTTGATACTAGGTGGCGAGTAGATTTTTTTGTGTGGCGAGTAGATTTTTTGGTGATTTGTCAACCACTGTATATATATATTTACACACATATACACATATATATACCCACACACACTTGCCAGGTTGCTTCTCCAAAAATTCTGGACTCAATGGTGAAAGGTTCGTCAGGTCATATGTCCAGGGAGGTAATACCGGACACACACATGTCCAGTATTAAAGTACCTCTCTTTTTTTCTGGACAGAGTATCCAAATACAGGACAGTCTCGTTCAATACCGGACACCTGGCAACCCTAGACATATATATATATTATACACGAAAAAAGGAAGAAATAACCTCGCATCCACTCTAACAATATCAAGGTCACCATAAGCCAATATATAATGGAAAAATTACCATAATAGGCGGTGCTCACAAGTTAGTGATAATGTGAAAAAAAGAAAGAAAAATGGAACCCGCTTAAGAGCACTCAGGTATACCATATGAAAAATAACAGTTTATTAATTGACACAAAGATGATATAGAAAACAGCACAAGATTTAAAAACAATTATTAAGCCTAGGACCCCTGTCACGGATACTACCCAATGGAAACACTGCAGCAAAACTAAGGGATAAACTAATAATGTAAACCCTAATGTCATATATAGGCAATATTGTCAAAACTCTTAAATAAGCAGAAATTTCAAATACAGGCTGTTATATTCACAGGCACCTATGACATGCATACAATAAAGCGCGTCCTAAAGGACATAGAGTGGTGAGTCAGTATATACTTGACTACCTCAGCAAGCATAAAGTCTGCTTCTTAAAAGCAGCTATAAAGACCAAGACCAACAGCAATAAGAAATCTCTGAGGGAAATTGGTAACAGTGCTAAGAGGATCACTGAATGCATAGGACAGATTCACATATAAATGGCATGAATAGGATGCAACCTCTCAATAGAGTGCTAGATAAACAACCTGTATATAATGTGTATAACTATAATGAAAAAAGTTTCAAAGTCCAGAAAAAATCATAGCAGCAGTGTTAGGTAGCATAATTACGTGACAGCATCATCCAGGGGTCCTGCCTAGCACCCCCACTCCTACGCGTTTCGTCAACTTGGAGTTTAAGTCCTTTGCGAATCGCGTAGGAGTGGGGGTGCTAGGCAGGACCCCTGGATGATGCTGTCACGTAATTATGCTACCTAACACTGCTGCTATGATTTTTTATGGACCTATATACATATATATATATATACATACATACATACACATATATACATACATACATACATACATACATACATACATACATACATACATACATACATACACATGTTGACACAATTCTGTGGGGAAGATCATGTGACCAGGCAGTAACTGATACATTTGTGCCCATGCACGTGCACGGCTGGAGAGAGGGCAGGACTTACAAAGGGGTGTGCCAGAGCGTGTTACAGAAAAGGAAGAGGTTGAGCTTTTGTAAAGGGTTGCTAAAGGAACAAAAATGCTTGTTACATTAGAATACATTCAAAAATTTCTTTCAAAGTTGGTTTAAAAAAAAAAAGAAAATGCTACACGTATTTTCTCATAGTACAGAACTGATTTATTAAAAAAACAACACATGCAGGATATTGCTAGGACTGCAGCTTTAAAAGCTGTGTGCCCCAAGAATTTCCAATTAGACTTTGTAATTCCTTTAAACACAGTTGTTATTTATCTTTTGTAATACAACTATGCCATGAAACAAAATGTAAATGTTTAGAAGTTCAAAGAAAGAGTTCTATAACACCAGAGAGCTACCATCACAGCAGACGTGTCACTTGACATTTTATACAATATCACAGAGGTGTGGAGCAATCTATAATATCTGACAGGTTTAAATTATGATTAAAGGTGGCAAAAGAGTACTTGTGTCCATCTACAGTACTTGTTTCTAAATGATTGTATTTAGAGATGAAAAAACAAACAAATGGTTTCAAAACATATGGGGGCCTATGCAGAGAGCAGCGAATTTTAAAATTGGCGAGTTTATTAAAAAGTAGCTTTTTTGGAGAGTTTTATTCTCCATATGCAGAAATGTGCGAATTCTGCTACTGTATGTTTAACATGGATGCGTGTGGCGAGTTTAAATTGGCGAGATGCGCGCTTCAGAAATGTGTAAAAAAAAAACGCGCCTTTTTTTTCCCATTGCAATGGCCGCGAGCGGCAGCTTCTTGCCAATTTTTTCTGGCGAGGCAAAAAGGAGACAATCGCGCCATTTTATTGGCGCGAACAGCCGCTAGATGCCGTTCGCGCCTCTCTGCATTAGGATATTTTTAAAACTGGCGAGATGGAGGTTCTCGCCAGCTGCGAGGCGAGTTTTAGAAATAGAAAAGAAAAATTGGCGCGTTTTTCGTAACTCGCCATTTTCTGCTGTTTTCTGCGCGATTTTCTCCAAAAAATGGCGAATTTCGAAATAGCGCTGCTCTCTGCATAGGCCCCATGGAGTGTAGTCATTTTCTCAAAACATACATTTTACAGATTTAGACATACTTTAAAGACTTATGTTATCAAAATAGATCTCTGATGACAATTTACTAAATATTTCTGCTGACAAATTTAAAATGGTGCCTGCCACACTTTTTTTGATGTCATTAAAGGCTAATAGGTTCAAGTTAATTTAGATGCTGGGTAAATGTACTATAGTCGAGTTGAAAGAGGGGATTAGGTTGTTCAATGGTCTATTCATTCCTAACCATTACATGTTTGTGAATTGATCAGATTTTGGGATATCATATTTTGAAGTGAAACGTCTTTAGTAGCACTGGCATCCTGAAAAGTCTCATAGGTAAAAAATCCTGAAAATTGGAACGAAAACAATAACGGAAGTACTGTAACTGACTCCACATGTGCAGAATCAGCCTGAACTAGTAGTACGCATGTGCTGACACGCCAGCCAATAGGCGCACATTCTAAAACGACTCCGTGGGAGCACAGTGCCACTGCATGTGATCGTCTCCCGGGGGCCTCCGGTCCAGGGTGTGAATTGGCAGCATGGCAGAGGTATAAGCCCTTGGCCTCCTCATACACTCACCTCATTGGTCCTGCAGCTGGAAAGTGCAGTGCAGCACCAGTCCGGAGCTGCACGAGTACAGGGTCAACATCAGGGTGTTGCGTGCCTGCTCCATGCATCCTCAGCTAGGTCCAGATAACTGCCATAGGAACACGGCAGCCAATGGGCGAGCCTGTACAAACCGGCTGCCCAGGAGCACAGTACCACCGACTGTGGACCGGGGTGCTAGTTGGTACTGGCACTCACCTCGCAGCCCCTGCAGGTGGCACGTAAGGTTCATCAGTGGCCCAGAGCCACACGAGTTCACGTTGTCGAGTGCCTGCTCCGGCATGGTCATCCCGGCCCTGCTCACTGCTGAGGGGAACAGAGCACACATGAACACACACACACAGATATGAAACACACATACACACACACTTAAATACTATAAATATAGACATGCAAATAGTAACAATAGTAAAAATCTAACATGAGCTCATGCCCATTGTTGTGCAATACACACATAGAAACACACACACACATGCTTACGCACTATAAATATTTAAGTACAAATATGAAAACAATAAAAAATTAACCATTTAAAGGAAAGCCGGCAGAAGCACAGAACATGTAACTTATCTATACATATAACACATGACATATATGTATATGTATATACACATTACTGTAATATAGTCAATTTAATGTTTTTATATTTTAAAAAGGGTTGTGTGGGGCAAAACCCGTACATTCAAAGTCAAGCTTGTTTGCATGTTATCAATGACAATGTAAAATATGAAAGTAGTCAGTGTTCCAACAGCCCTGGAATTATTATTACTAATTCTTATCCATAAATTAATCATAAAAATGTGGCTTTACTATGGAGTGGATATACTACTAGGTGAATGATTAAAGTCCAGTACGTCTTAAGCCTTCTGAAGGTAACAGAAAAAAGTATACTCTCGCTTCGCTGCACCTCATTGGAGACAGCTGTGTAATAAAAGTCCAAAAACTCACCAAAACTTGTAGTAATTCTTGTAGTCCATCTTGAGTGAAATAATTCTTCAGAATATCTTACCCACTCCTGGAGCCAGCTAGATTCTTTGAAGGCGTGTCCAGCCGCAGATACAGGCCCGCACAGCAACAAGAAATGCAAAAAAATGCACAAAGCAGCGTACTGCCCAGTGATTTTTTTTATTGTCTAACCAAGATTACAAAAAGGAGGTTTTTTTGTAATGTTGGTTAGACAATAAAAAAAAATCAGTTTTTGTATCACCTGTCTCCCTGGGCAGTGTGCAGCATTGTGCATTTTTTTTGCATTTCTTATCAATGACAATGTAGTTTAAATTTAAATTTTTTAATATAAAACAGTTTTGATATTGACAAAATAAACAGAAGTTTGGCTTCTACCGCGAGTACTCAGCACACCCCTCTTTTTTTATACAATCTGTTCAAACACATTTTTGTGTGACCCAACATTTCTACTTTTTTTATGGATCGTCTACTCTTTTCACCCTGGCTGTCATTTTATTTGGCAATTATCTTTCATATTATTATGTGCTGCATTGCTCACTGAATTTATAGGCATTCTGAAGATACTGTAGAATCGACATTAAAATTTACAACTCAGATTTGATATGTACATAATGTAGGAATTGTTTATTGTATTCCTTCCGACTCCGGAAAAAATAGAAATAGATATATAGTATTATATCCTTGTGTGCACCATCATATATTTATAATTTCTCTTTGTCCTTTATTACAACAAGAATGGGAGTGAATAAGGATTAGCATTCCATTTTAATTCTAATTTGTGCCTAATTGTTAACTTCTGTTCCAAAATGGGAAATAGTAGATGCTGATTATAGTTTTAAAAGAACTGATGAGGGGGAAACTGGCATCTGGTGTACCTGCATATATAATAGGTGGAGGTTACATAATTAATATGCAAAAGAGGCTTTGTGATTGATGATGACCTCCTCTTCTCCATGTGCCAAACTGAACTCTAATTTGATACAAGTCATTGAACACTAATTTGGGTAGAAGGGTTTCAATCTCAAGTAGGAGTGTCTGGCAACTGTTATGCCACAGAGAGTAAGCAAATAAAATAGCAATAACCCAACCGGGTCAGAAAGGGCAAACCATCTCCTTCAAACAAAACAGTATCTGCTTATAAATATAAAAATAATGTTTCCATAGCATATGTATAGGAAATGTCATGTCTGCTTTCTATTGTACTAACTTAGGGTATTGATGGGAGAAGGTTAGCACCTGAAAGGTTGTCAATGTAAAATGCTGGCATTGATTTTTCAGGGTATCACAAACAATAAGTTATTGTGTTTATGTAGCTACTATTCCCCCATTGTACTGCACTGCACAATATGTTGGTGCTTCATAAATAAATAAATAATATTAGATGTGTTGATTTACTTTTATATCCTCATTTATTTTTAATACAAAGGAGATTATAGGTGGCACACCACTGTTTTATTTCTAAATATTCCAATTTCTAAAAGTGTACAGCTACAGGCTGATAAAAATGTGTTTTGTTTTCAAACTTTTATGTGGCACAGTTTTATGTAGCACAGTTTTATGCAGTTTTATGCAGTTTTATGTTTTTTAAAACTTTTGTGAAGCAGTTGTTGGCACACAGTAATAGCTGTTCATTCTTTACGAATAAAATATTGCTGTAGCCCAGTTTCCCCCACCCTATGGGAGATAGGACGGCTACTGTGTGTGTGTGTGGTGCGTTTCCTGTGGCTCACAGGGTGCCTGAACCTTCACTGCTGGGAGCCTGGTGTGTACCTGATCCATCTGGCAACAGCGCGTCCACCTGAGCGGGATCCTACTATATTGGATAAGCCCGTCACAGGACCCAATGCAATAATGCGCACACTGATAAAGATAACAGTTTACTGCATGCATATGAAAAAGGTAACAACAATATAACACCCACACTAAATATGCCACGCACGGCCATTACCCCACAGTGTCCTCCAACACAGTGTCCACACCAGATGGAATGTCCCCAACGTACTGAGGTGCCCCATGGCACCCAAGCACCCTGGTGTCCACAAGAGTCAACCCACCAGAGTGTGAGTGACAGCGCTTTAATGGAATAGCATTCTACGAAGCGACGGTAGTATTCGCAGAATCCCAGGAAGGACCGCAACTCCATCATATTGTCTGGTCTGGGCCAATTCACTTCAGCTTCGACCTTAGCGGGGTTGGCAGCCACATGTCTGCCGACACGATGTGACCCACTTAGGTGACTGACGTGCGGCAGAACCAGGCTTTGTCCAGGGACAACTTCAGGCCTTCCTTTGCCCAATCTATCCAACACCTTCAAGAGGTGTTCTTCGTGTTCTTCTAGAGTCTTACCGAACATGATGATGTTGTCCAGATAGACTAGACATTCTTGTGGATTCGTTTCTCCAATGGTCTTCTACATCAGTCTTTGGAAGGTTGCCGGAGCACCGCAAATGCCTTTGGGCATCCGGGTGAACTGGTAGAACCTGAGGGGACAGACAAATACCTTCTTCTCCTGGTCTTCAGAGCTCATAGGTACCTGGTAGTACCCAGACCTCAGGTCCAGCACGCTGAATCACTGGCTTCTTGACAAGGCACTGAGGATTTCTTCTATCCTCTGCAAAGTGTACTGATCCGGTACTGAACGATGGTTCAGTGTCCGGAAGTCTATGCACAGGCGGACTGACCCATTCTTCTTACATACTACCATGATCGGGGAGGCATAGGGGCTACGAGACTCCCTTACGATGCCCCCCATCTCCATCTCCTTCAGGACGTCCCTCACATCCTCTACATCTGTGGGAGCGATGCATCTGGAACGCTCCTGGAATGGCGTGGAGTCATTAAGCCGAATCGTGTGTTGGGCATTCTTGCTGCAGCCCACATTCATCTCGCTGGTAGAGAATACTTTCCCGGTGAGAACTCCCAAAGTACTGATCACCTAACCACCTGGTGTCCACAGAGCAAAGCTCACCCAAAGTATGTGGAATGGTGCTACTGTGTGTCGCTGTTGGTGCACGTGGGTACCTTCTTGGTCTTCGTCCAGACCAGGGTATATGGAGATTATGGAACCAGAGAACCATACCGTGATCCCATGACGCAGTTTACCGGATCCTTTCTCTCCACCTGCTGCGTCCGCCTCTTGAGGAAGCTCTGGTTGGAAGGTGTCCCTTAATGTCTATAGTGTGCCTGTGGTCTGGTCCACGACCCCAGGCCACACACTGCGTGGCATTCGTCCAACGGTGATACTCAATACCGCTATCAGAACTAGCATAGTAATCACGGGGAAGCGTCCCTATCTGGGGACCTTCCCTACAGCAAACAAGATGGTGACCCCACTTGCCGGGTGTGCCGCGGAGCTCCGGCGACCCATTCACCACACAGCCTTGCCCCTGAAAGCCCGTAGCCCCTACCGGAGCGCTCCTTGCACCCATGCTGGGTTTGCCTGCAGCGCTGGCGGCACCCGGGTAGATCTGCAGCCATCCCCCAACCCCACAGACCTGAAGCTAGGGGACCTGGCTACATCATTCCACCTGACTAATAAAGAGGAGTTAAGTAAATACTGTATGTCTAAAGACATTAAATTACAAATCAGAAAAAGCCATGTAAAACTGGAAAAAATAAAAAATAAACGATCCACATATTGTTATTTTAAAACAAAATACCAGATATATAAAATGTTACTATGAATATGGTTTTATACCTTGCATACAGCACTTTTTGTAGTGTATCTTGCTGATTTGATTTATTTGTGTGTTATTATTGTGTACCTTCATGCGGGCTGTATGTTAATTAACTTTGAGGGGTGTTACCGAGTACCCGATTGGCTGAGATTTTCATTATATGCGCGTGAGTAGCTGCCAGGGCAGGGGGGGGGCAAAGGGCAAGGGGGGCAAAGAGCAGAGGGGCGGGGGGTCAAAGGGCAGGGGGAGCGAGGGGCAGGGAGGGCAAAGTGCAGGGAGGGGCGGGGGGGTCAAAGGGCAGGGGGAGCAGGGGTGTGGGGGGGCAGGAGGGGCAGGGGGGGCAGGGGGGCAAAGGGAAGGGGGTCGGGGGGCAAGGGGCAGTGGGGGGGCAGGGGGGACAAATGGCAGGGAGGGGTGGGGGGGGCAAAGGGCAGGGAGGGGCGGGGGGTAAAGGGCAGGGTGGGGCGGGGGGCAAAGAGCAGGGAGGGGTGGGGGGAAAAAGGGCATGGGGGGCAAAGGGCAGGGAGGGGCAGGGGGGCAAAGGGCAGGGAGGGGCAGGGGGTAAAGGGCAGGGAGCGGCAGGGGGCAAAGGACAGGGAGGGGTGGGGGGAGGCAAAGGGCAGGGAGGGGTGGGGGGCAAAGGGCAGGGAGGGGTGGGGGGGGCAAAGGGCAGGGAGGGGTGGGGGGGCAAAGGAAAGAGAGGGGTTGGGCAAAGGGCAGGGAGGGGCGGGGGGCAAAGGGCAGTGAGGGGCGGGGGCAAAGGGCAGTGAGCGGCGGGGGGGGCAAAGGGCAGGGAGGGGCAGGGGGACAAAGGGCAGGGTGGGGCAGGGGGGGCAAAGGGCAAGGAGGGGTGGGGGGGCAAAGGGCAGGGAGGGGTGGGTGGGGGCAAAGGGCAGGGAGGGGCGGGGGGGGCAAAGGGCAGGGAGGGGCGGGGGGGGCAAAGGGCAGGGAGGGGCGGGGGGGCAAAGGGCAGGGAGGGGCAGGGGGCAAAGGGCAGGGAGGGGTGGGGGGGCAAAGGGCAGGGAGGGGTGGAGAGGGCAAAGGGCAGGGAGGGGTGGAGAGGGCAAAGAGCAGGGAGAGGTGGGGGGGTCAAAGGGCAGGGGGTCAGGTGTGCGGTGGGGCCGGAGGGGCAGGGGGGGCAGGGGGGCAAAGGGAAGGGGGTCAGGGGGCAACGGGCAGTTGGGGGGCAAGGGGCAGGGGGGACAAATGGCAGGGAGGGGTGGGGGGGGGCAAAGGGCAGGGAGGGGCAGGGGGGCAAAGGGCAGGGAGGAGCGGGGGGGCAAAGGGCAGGGGGGGCAAAGGGCAGGGAGGGGCAGGGGGGCAAAGGGCAGGGAGGGGCAGGGAGGGGCAGGGAGGGGCAGGGGGCAAAGGACAGGGAGGGGTGGGGGGGCAAAGGACAGGGAGGGGTGGGGGGGCAATGGGCAGGGAGGGGTGGGGGGGCAAAGGGCAGGGAGGGGTGGGGGGGGCAAAGGGCAGGGAGGGGTGGAGGGGGGAAAGGGCAGGGGGGGGTGGGGGGGCAAAGGGCAGAGAGGGGTGGGGGGGCAAAGGGCAGAGAGGGGTGGGAGGGGGCAAAGGCCAGGGAGGGGTGGGAGGGGGCAAAGGGCAGGGAGGGGAGGGGTTGGGTGGGCAAAGGGCAGAGAGGGGTTGGGAAAAGGGCAGGGAGGGGCAGGGGGGCAAATGGCAGAGAGGGGCGGGGGGCAAAGGGCAGTGAGGGGTGGGGGGCAAAGGGCAGTGAGGGGCAGGGGGGCAAAGGGCAGGGAGGGGCAGGGAGACAAAGGGAAGGGTGGGGCAGGGGGGGAAAAGGGCAGGGAGGGGTGGGGAGGGCAAAGGGCAGAGAGGGGTTGGGCAAAGGGCAGGGAGGGGTGGGGGGGCAAAGGGCAGGGAGGGGTTGGGTGGGCAAAGGACAGGGAGGTGTGGGGGGGCAAAGGGCAGGGAGGGGCGGGGGGGCAAAGGGCAGGGAGGGGCAGGGGGGCAAGGGGCATGGAGGGGTGGGGGGGAAAAGGGTAGGAGGGGTGGGGGGGCAAAGGACAGTGAGGGGTGGGGGGGCAAAGGGCAGTGAGGGGCAGGGGGCAAAGGGCAGGGAGGGGCGGGGGGCAAAGGGCAGGGAGGGGCGGGGGGGCAAAGGGTAGGGGGGCATAGGGCAGGGGGAGGGAGGGCAGGGGGGCAAAGGGCAGGGGGAGGGAGGGAGGGCAGGGGCAAAGGGCAGGGGGAGGGAGGGAGGGCAGGGGGCAAAGGGCAGGGGGAGGAGGGCAGGGGGAAAAGGTCAGAGGGAGGGAGGGCAGGGGGGAAAGGGGAGGGGGAGGGCAGGGGGAGGGCAGGGGGAGGGCAGGGGGAGGGAGGGCAGTGGGCAAGGAGAGGGATGGCAGGGGGAGGGCAGGGGGAGGGAGGGCAGGGGGCAAGGGGAGGCAGGCAGGGGGCAGGGGGAGGAATGGCAGGGGGCAAAGTGCAGGGAGGGCAAGGGGCAAAGGCAGGGGGCAAAGGGCAGGGGGAGGGGGGGCAAAGGGAAGGGGGGGGAAAGGGCCGGGGCAGGAGGGGCAAAGGGCCGGGGGAGGGGGGGCAAAGGGCAGGGGGAGGGAGGGCAGGGGGCAAAGGGCAGGGGGCAAAGGGCAGGGGGAGGGAGGACAGGGGGAGGGAGGTCAGGAGGCAGGGGGCAGGTGAGGGAGGGAGGGCAGGGGGCAGGGGGTAAAGGGCAGGGGGCAAAGGGCAGGGGGCAAAGGGCAGGGGGAGGGAGGGCACTGGGCAAAGGGCAGGGAGGGCAGAGGGCAAACTGCAGGGGGCAATGGGCAGGGGGGTGAGGCAGGGATGCGTTAAATAACCCATTCTCCTGCGTTTACTTACCTTGCACACGGCCACGCTCCTCTTCCTCCGGGTTCCGGCCGCCCTCTTCCTCCACCTCGCGCTCCTCAGCAGAGAGGCTGAGACGCTCCAGTGAGGAGGTGCTGTGCCTTTCACGGGAGAGGCGGAGAGAGCCGGAGGAGCGCTCTCGGGGATGCGGAGATGAGGGAGCAGCCTATGTGAGGGGAGAGCCACAGATAGCGTGCTCTGTGTGTGTGGGGGGATGGTGAGGGGAGCGCCGGGGAAGGGTGAGAGCGCCGGGTGAGGGAGAGCACCAGGTGAGAGAGAGCACCGGGTGAAAGAGAGCACTGAGTGAGGGAGAGCGCCAGGTGAGGGAGAGAGCGCCGGGTCAGGGAGAGAGAGCCGGGTCAGGGTGAGAGCGCCTGGGAAGGGTGAGTTCACCAGGGAAGGGAGAGTTCGCCGGGGAAGGGTGAGAATGCCGGGGAAGGGGGCAGTGTGTGTGAGGGAGAGCGCCGGGTGAGGGAGAGCACCGGGTGAGGGAGAGCGCCGGGTGAGGGAGAGCGCCGGGTGAGGGAGAGAGCTGGGGGGAGGGAGTGGCCTATGGGAGGTTAGAGCTGTGGGGAGGGTGAGAGCCGTGGGGAGGTGAGAGGCGTGGGGAGGGTAACAGCCATGGAGAGGGTGAGAGCCGTGGGGAGGCTGAGAGTCGGGGGGATGTGAGATCCGTGGGGAGGTGAGAGCACCGGGGAAGGGAGCAGACTGGGGGAGGGTGAGAGCGCCGGGGAGCGTGAGAGCGCCGTGGAAGGGAGCGGACTGGGGGAGGGTGAGAGCGCTGGGGGAGGGTGAGAGCGCCGGGGAAGGGAGCGGCCTGTTGGAGGAGAGAGCAGGAGAGAGCGTGTTCAGGGGGGCCAATGAGAGCCATGGGGGGTCGGGACACAGGGGGGGGGGGCAGACACACCTGCCAATGAGAGCCGTGGGAGGGCGGGCAGACCGACGGACCAAGCAAATGGTCTCCAGACATTCACAAACAAGATTTTCGATTATATAGATAGATATATTTTTATGACATTTTACTGTGTTTACTGTATTAGTCTAGCGGTGTTGGAACCGCTGTCTATGTTTGCCTATGGTCTGATTGTAGACCTTTTTATCAATAAATCACGATTGCACCTAATTGTATATTTCCTTGTGGTTTGGACTTTTTATAGTGCATACTAATCCTTGGTGCACTTGGTGGGTGCACTTTTCTTGTCTTTTGGGGTCCCTCTGTATTGAAAGACCCCACTTAGGAGCGTTTGGGAGGAGCTTCTGCACACCCAGCTGCAAAAGGATTTTTTTTTTAAATTGGAGAAGATCTATGGCAGCTCGAGCGCGGAACTTCTAATACATTGGTTTTGTACCTTATTCAGAAGCACCACAACATTGGCTTTAGCTGCTATTTCCAACAGATTTGAATGTTTTTAATAAAGTTTATCAAAAATAAAATATTATTTAATTGATCAATAATGCAATGTATTCCCCATTATAATGCTATATTGCAAAACAAAATATATTCTATATGTCTAGCTTGTCCTCTTAGTATAGTTCTAAAAGTCAATGAATAGAAGATTTACATAAGATATGAGTTTATTTATTAAAGAGAACCAAATGTATACTGTATGCAGTTGACTACACCTAAGGCAGCGCTTTCTAAACTTTTCATGTTGGTGACACACTTTTTAGACATGCATCGTTTCGCGACATAGTAAATCTGTTTTACTAGCAAACCGGAGGTTAAACTAACCCCTTATAAGAGATACGGACACATACATAAAATTGTAATAACAAAATGTATTGGGACACAACATATCTCATGAAAATCTTTCATTTATATTTAAAAAAATATATGATTTGTAAGATAAGAAAAAAATGGGTGTACTGTACTGTATATAGCGCTAATAGGAATACACGTGGTAATACAATAATATGTGATATAATGTGACCCTACACAAAAAAAAAAAAAAAAACTAGGCTGCCAGGTGACACTAACTCCATGACACAATTAGTAATACAGAACATAAATAAAACAATACAGACCGGCGCCAATAAAGTCCAATGGAGGATAATAAATGTCAAACAGTGGAAGACTTTCAAACGATAAATAGCTGTAGATGTAGCTTCCCAGCTAAACTTCACAGTGTGGACTCCATCAACATATGCAGAGAGAAAAAAAACAAGGAAAACACATCATAGTGCAAATATGCAATCACTGAGCAAGCAGGACAAAACAGACAAAACAAACACTACATGAAACAAGCAAGGCTGACTAATACTAAAGATAGGTTTATTACACACAATAAAATGATGTAGCAGACGTGGGATCCGGTGGGTAAAAACCGGAATCCTACTTACAGAACTGCCACAGATCAAGAGCAGGGGTTTAGGTAGATGGTGACCGGCTGCAGCTCCATCGAACACGTGACATCCAGGGATCTCCTCTGCTCCGCAACCGGAAGTGCGTTGCTCCAAGCGACTCTGGGGCTCTCCTGGAAGTGTCAATCAACCTGCTGTCGGATATGTACTCCTGGGGCGGGTGAAATCGCCGAAATCCCTCTCCAATGAACTGCTGCGGCAATAAATGCAAGTCCTCTGCCACAGTCTACAATTGATAATAATACTGCCCGACGCGTTTCGTGCGCATGCGCACGAATTCAGGGGTATATAGGTCACTGGACATGAGTTACTTAAATACTGACAGAGCTATTGCTATTGGATAATGGGACCAAAATCTAACATGTGATTGGTCTAAGCGGCTGTCAGTCATGCCCAATATACAATCAGCCTTACTAACAAATACATAACAAACAATCACAACGAATATGATAACAATACATTAAAAATACACTAAAAATGCAATGAATGAAGTTAACTACGGTATTATACATACATGATGTTATAACACTCCATAAAAACATGTTAATCATAACAAAACGCAACATAAGAATCAATATGGTAAAGTGACATGTACTAAAAAATTAATTACTAAATTTTTTTTAAAAATTGTTACATAAAAATAAATATTTAAAAAGTTGATATTTTAAAAAGCTCCCAGGTCGAAATCAATATTTAAACCGTTTGGAGAGAGGGTCTTCAGCTCATAGATCCAGTAAGACTCCCGCCTACTGATCTGATTGAGCTGATCACCCTCCCTCCCATTTACCTGCACTGTTTCAATAGCTTGACATTTCAATCCAACTGGATTCCGATTATAATGAGTTAAAAAAGGATGTGAAACACTATGTGTAATGAGACCTCTCTTAATATTATATATGTGCTCATACACTCTGCTTTGATAGCACCTCCCTGTACGGCCCACATACTGAAGGCCGCAGGGAAACTGGAGTAAATAGATCACATATGGAGTGTGACAATTAATGTGAGATTTTATAGTGTAAGTCTTTGATGTCACATTGGATCTAAATATTTGAGTGTTACAGCTATATGAACACACAGTACATTTGGTACATTTAAAAAAAACTTTTTTCGCATTTGTTGACACAGACTTAACATGATCCAGGGGACAACTGGGTACCAAACGTGATTTTAAATTAGCTGCTTTTGTAAAAATAATTTTGGGTTTGGCTGGAAGACATTGTGCTAGCGTGTTATCACACAGAAGAATTGGCCAATGTTTATTTATAATCTGACGAATCTTCGGAGCCATTTCATTGTACTATGTCACGAAGGCCAAATTGCCATTAAATTCCTTATCACTTGCTGGTTTTTTATATTCTAAGAAGCTATTCCTATCTATCTGATCTACCTGCTGGGATGCCTCCAGAAGTAGTTTTTCGGAATACTTTCTAGCCTTAAATTTATTTTTTAGCTCACCCGCCTGAATCGCAAACTCCTCCTGATTGGAGCAGTTGCGCTTCAAGCGGATGAGCTGTCCCTTTGGGATGTTGTGTATCCAGCTAGGGTCGTGTTGGGCTGTCCGCTCGTAAGTAATTGTTTGCCTGTACAGATTTAAAATAGGTTTTTGTCTGGATCTTGTTATTTACCACAGATATGCTAAGGTCCAAGAATTCTATGTGTTGTTTATTGTGATTGAATTATGAATGAGAGATCCCTATCGTTGTTATTTAAATAAACAAAAAAAGTTCTAACTGTTCTGGACAGCCAAACCAAACAAAAATCACGTCATCTATGAAACAGCGCCAGAGCAGCAGGTGTGCCCCAAGCGGACAGTTGTTCCAAACAAAATCTTCTTCCCAACTGTCCATAAATATGTTAGCGTAACTTGGGGCAAACCTGGTGCCCATCGCCGTTCCACATACCTGCAAGAAAAATTGTGCATTAAACTGAAAATAATTATGTGTTAAAATAAACCGGATACTGTCTAACAAAAATGATTTGCGAACTGTCGAAATAGTGGTGTCTAATTCAAACATGCGTGCTACTGCTTGATACCCCTTGAGGTGGTTGATCGTTGTATAAAAAGATGTTACGTCTGCAGTCACCCATGTATAATCAGAACGCCACTCCAAGTCCCTCAGTATCTGAAGGACATGAGTAGTGTCACGCAAATAAGATGTTGCCTGACATACCAAAGGCTGAAGATGTTAGTCAATAAACTGTGATAAATTTGACGTGAGGGATGATATACCCGAAATAATAGGTCTGCCAGGGGGAAAACTTATATTTTTGTGTATTTTAGGGATAAAATAAAAAATGGGTGTACGTGAAAAAGTTGAATACAAAAACTCTGACTCATCTTGTGTAATTGCTCCCTCCTCAAGGCCCTTACTCAACAGCAATTTATATTCTGTTTCATACTGGCCCAGAGGATCTATTGCAAGGGGGAGGTAAGTGGTGGTGTCCCCAAGTAATCTCATGGATTCTTGTATATAATACTGGGTATCCATCACCACTATACCCCCCCCCCCCCCTTTATCAGCAGGTTTTATAACAATTGATTTATTGTCCTCCAGTTGACGCAGTGCCATCTTTTCTTGTGGATCTAGATTATCTCTATGAATTTTATATAATCTACTGTTATTTTCCAAATCCTTTGTCACTATGTCAACAAATGCGTTTACCAAATGACCCTGTACAAATTTAGGGTAAAATGTGGATTTTGATTTAAAAATCTTTTTCGGTTGGATCGAACTAGGTTCAATGTCACTTGGTTTTGAATCCATTTGATTTATAATGGGATCCTTCAAAAAATATTTTTTTAAAGCTAGTTTGCGTGCGAATTTATGTACATCAATATGGAGATTGAAGCTATTTGGCCCACAAATGGGTGCAAATGTGAGGCCTTTGCCTAGCACCCTCTTTTCAACACTGGTAAGTTTATATTTACTGATGTTAAAGATGTTTTGAATTGGACAATTATCTTTCAATTTATGTCTATTAACACCTCCCCTTCTTCCTCTGGTGCATTTTTTCTTTTTTTGCAATTCAATGGAAGCTGGGGGTCTGTATGTGTTTTTATTATCTCTACCTGTGGAAAGGAAAATTTTTAGTAATTAATTTTTTAGTACATGTCACTTTACCATATTGATTCTTATGTTGCGTTTTGTTATGATTAACATGTTTTATGGAGTGTTATAACATCATGTATGTATAGTACCGTAGTTAACTTCATTCTTTGCATTTTTAGTGTATTTTTAATGTATTGTTATCATATTCGTTGTGATTGTTTGTTATGTATTTGTTAGTAAGGTTGATTGTATATTGGGCATGACTGACAGCCGCTTAGACCAATCACATGTTAGATTTTGGTCCCATTATCCAATAGCAATAGCTCTGTCAGTATTTAAGTAACTCATGTCCAGTGACCTATATACCCCTGAATTCGTGCGCATGCGCACGAAACGCGTCGGGCAGTATTATTATCACTTGTAGACTGTGGCAGAGGACTTGCATTTATTGCCGCAGCAGTTCATTGGAGAGGGATTTCGGCGATTTCACCCGCCCCTAGGAGTACATTTCCGGCCGCAGGTTGATTGACAGTTCCAGGAGAGCCCCAGAGTCGCTTGGAGCAACGCACTTCCGGTTGCGGAGCAGAGGTGATCCCTGGATGTCACGTGTTCGACGGAGCTGCAGCCGGTCACCATCTACCTAAACCCCTGCTCATGATCTGAGGCAGTTCTGTAAGTAGGATTCCGGTTTTTACCCACCGGATCCCACGTCTGCTACATCATTTTATTGTGTGTAATAAACCTATATTTAGTATTAGTCAGCCTTGCTTGATTCATGTAGTGTTTGTTTTGTCTGTTTTGTCCTGCTTGTTCAGTCATTGAATATTTGCACTATGATGTGTTTTCCTTGTTTTTTTTCTCTCTGCATATGTTGATGGAGTCCACATTGTGAAGTTTAGGAAGCTACATCTACTGTACAGCTATTTATTCGTTTGAAAGTCTTCCACTGTTGGACATTTATTATCCTCCATTGGACTTTATTGGCGCCGGTCTGTATTGTTTTATTTATGATTTGTAAGATAACATACATTTCCAAAATTGTTATCATTTATGAGTGACACAGAGAGAGAGAGAGAGAGAGGCTGGGTAACTGGCTGTGGATTGGTGTCTGTATTCATACACACAGACACACACACACACACACTTTTACACACAAACGGGGATCGGACACACGAGGGGCCAATCGGACTAGGGGGGGTGGGCATGGAGCTGTACTTACCTTACTCGCTCCATGCAGGAAAAGGCACCTCCTCACTGTGCAGTTCGGATAGAGATTGGCTGCGCGCCAACCAGTCAGGTGGGAGGATTTTTATTTATTTTTCCTCAGCACGCGCATGTCACCCTATGGTGACCAGTTTTGTCTAGGGGATGGCGCACGGCCCAGCAAACCCCCTGTTGGTGGCCCTAACCTCCCGCGCCCACCTAAATAATTATGCGCCCCCCAGTTCCCGCACCGCTCAGAGGTTTCTTGTTACGTTCGCGTGACACACCTACACATTGCAGCCGACACACTAACGTGTCGCGACACACAGTTTGGAAAGCTCTGACCTAAGGTATACATAATATGCACACTCAAATATGCATACAGCTGAGTTAATTTTTAAAATGGTGTGATTTATAGACCATAATTTATGAACTGTACATAAGTCTTTTTCTGAACAAAACAAAGATCGTAAATATATATATTTTGGAACTTATTAAATACATTTTTTTTATCACATTGCTCACAAAAAAAATTCATAGAGAAGGGGATACTATTGTACAAGGCAAGCTATTTTTATGTCATCATAGACTTATAAATACCAGTAAAATAATATTTTTTAAATGTAAACATAGTGTTTTTTTCTGTCCTTTTTCTGGGTATATTTTTAATGCCTTTACTTGAGAAGGATTATACAGTATTTTTTGGGGGAGGATTATATGATGGAGAAGTACAAGTTAAAGTATTATATGTGCAATCCAGTGACACATTTATTACATTGTGTCAGGTTTAATCTGCAAAGGTGGCATGAGAAGGTGAATTGAAAGCCAACCCAATTAAATTGTACGTCAGTCATAGGAGATCAGATAATGCTTTGCATTATGTTTCAGGCTTTTCATTGTGTTAAAGAAGCTAAAAATAATATCCGTTTTAACATGGAACAGTAGTGTAGCAGAGAAGTTCCTCGAAGTCTATCCTGTAGAGAATATTACAAATAAGATTGCATCCTGAAATTGGCTGAATATTGTTATTTTTAAATGTTAATAGGTCAACAAAATGTAACTTCTGTGCATGAAAATCACTGCAGTTTTGGAATGTTAGATTACATTCTAATAATAAACATGCAAAAGAATTTTGCCAGTAATGTTTTTGCCCCTTGTGAAATACAATTTCAAATGTATGCATATATATGTACGTGTGTGTGTATTTTATTTCTCTGCTTGAGGAGCTTGTACAGTAAGCCTATATATGAGTGGGCATAGATCGGGGTGTTTTTCATTTTTCATAACATAAATGTAGATGTTTTTGTCAAGAATGAAGCTTGGAAAAAAAAAAAAAAAGATCATGAAACCTGAGTGTTTTCAGAATTTCGACATTTAATTTCTTCATTTTTTTTATATTATCTGCAGGTGCTATGCCCATAATATAGATAATACATATTCTGCTGGTGTCTTTTGAATGTCGCAACCCAGTCTGTAGATCCTACTAAAGCTACTACAAGCTACCAGGTATTTCATAATTGTCACCTGCTACCAAACTCTGTTATTGATTGCAATAGATCAATATAGAATAGTTTTCTCAGGGGACTAGGCATTTGACTAACTAACACTCACGACATTTGGAAAATGTGGTATCTAGATTAGGTCATACAGCTGGCCTTTTGCATGGCTATAATTGATTTCATTACATGTATTGAGAGTCTTTGTTCTTTCTCCAACCTCTATTCATTAACTTACCAAAAACGTATTGTTTGACTGCTGAACTAATTATACCCTATTCTCTGATCTATTATTCTATTCCTCTTTATGTGATTTTACTCTGATGCTGACCTGCCATTTTAAAGAGCCTCATATGGTGGTAGGACAGGTTGTAGTTGGTCAAGGCAGCCAACATTTCTTGTACACAAACACAGACACAGACTATGCAGTCAATGCAATTGTCCTGCCGGTTGGTGGCCTGGGAAGCGCGACCGGCCGGCACTGCAAACAAAAAGGGGGAGAGGGGAAAGGAGAGAAGAGGCGAGAGAGGGGACAGGAGAGAAGGGGGAGAGAGGGGACAGGAGAGAAGGGTGGAGAGAGGAGGAAGGAGAGAAGGGGGGAGAGGGGAAAGGAGAGAAGGGGGGGAGAGAGGGTAGAGGAGGGAAGGGTGGAAGGGTGGAAGAGAGGAGGGAAGGGGGGAAGAGAGGAGAGGAGGGAAGGGTGAGGAATGGAGGAGGGAAGTGGGGGAGTGGAGGGAAAGGGCAGGGAGGGAGGAGGGAAGGTGGAGGGAGGAGGGGAAGGTGGAGGGAGGAGGGAAGGTGGAGGGAGGAGGGAAGGTGGAGGGAGGAGGAGGGGAGGAGGAGGGAAGGGAGAGGAGGG